>NC_090761.1:20118043-20258043 GCF_036898095.1 Palaemon carinicauda
CTACCAGTATTAACTTATGCATCAGTAACTTGATAACTTAGAACATAAGATAACTACAACTTAAAGAGCCATTGAAAGAATAATGATGGGAATAACACTGAGAGAAAGAAAAAAACGTAATATGGATGCAAGCGCAAACTAAAGCAGAGGATATTCTAACAACGGGTAAGAAAAAGAAGTGGAAATGGGCAGGACACACAATGGGAATGACAGATAATAAATGGATAAAAAGATTAATAGAATGGGTCCTTAAAGATAACAAAAGAAGGAGGAAAAGGAAGAGAAGACGATGGATTGATGAGTTAAGAAAATTATAGGGTAATAGGCGCATTGAAAGACCATAAACAGACCCGAGTGGAAGGACATGTCTGATGTCCTTGTTCTGCAGTGGACTAGCAATGGCTGCTGGTGATGATAATGTATTCAAGTGAGTGCTTGTATATGGGTATGTATAGATACACACATACATACGAGTCTCGATATAGTTTATATGATAAATCTATTCTAACGTTGTTACTGATTTTATGATATTCCACATTATTTATTACTTCTTATAGTTTATCTATTTTCTTTTCTCATTGGGCCATTTTCCCCTGTTGGAGACCTTGGCCCCTTGGGCTTATAGCATCCTGTTTTTCCTATTAGGGTTGTAGCTCTATTATTATTATTATTATTATTATTATTAACTTTAATCTATTTTCTCTTTTGTAAAATACTGCAAAATCACGATACCCTTTTCAATCATACAAATACATTTGACTCTAAGCTATCTTATGCGTACGTTACTTTTACAGGAATCCAATATGTGCCCTATAAAACTACAAAGAAAAACATTATCACTTTTAACTTACTATGAGATTTTCGTTCAGTTCAGTTCAGTTCAGTTGTTGGGCGGAGGGATTGGCCTTTCCATCGCACCTCCTTGGCTTTCTTCTTTATTCTAATTCTTTTATTTTCTTTTTTTCCACATCTGATAAATATATTTTTTTATTTTCTTTATGCCTTCTTTCTTAAACAGCACGTTTCCTATTATCTTCTTTTTTTCTTCTTCGTATGGCTGCTGTAATTCTATTGTTTTCCTTCTCTCGTCGCTGAGGTCTAGACAATGCGCTGATGACATTTACATTTCGGTTTGAATGACTAAAGTTTAGATCTTCTTTTGGCGCTTCTTTATTTGGTTTCAGGTTCCAATTAGGAAAACTTAGAATCAATGGCATAGAATTGTGGAATTTAGAAACACCGAATAAAGATTTTGTCTGATATACTAAACAGCCCCTGGAAGTTAGAAGTAAAAGTAAACAAGCTGTGCTGTCTGTGTAGGAGGTAACTTGTGATAATGAATTTTTTGCTGATTGCAGAGCTTTGCACCTACTACAGTTCTTCTAGCAGTGTGTCCACAATTGCTGTGTTGTGGGAAGAGCAACGAGGAACCTTGAACCTGGCTCCTTATTACTGAATGTATAAAGGCTAGGAAAGAATGGATACGGGATGACGAAGGGTAGGAATGACTAAAGAGGAAGTGGTCAACAAAGCATTTTGAAATTCGAATACAGTTGTAGATAAAAATACGATGGCTGAACCAATTGATCTCCATCCACCCTAAGAGTTGGGTATTCTTGACTTAAGATCGCATTCTGTGTTTGAATCCTTTCTACAAACTAGATTGTAATATAATATTCTCAAGCATTCATGCCCAACAATCTTTCACACTTCAGTTGCAAAGTTTTTCTTATTTCATACTGTAGCCTACTGTCTGTGACTGTAGATGGTTGCCATTTTGACTATAATTAATTCTTTCAATGTTTAATTTTGTCATTTATTATTAAATCATCTATTTTATATTTTAGGTCATGAATTAAGTAATTAATACCATATTACCTTTTCCTTTTCCTTAACCAGACCCGAGAATGACAAACAAAAGCCGGAAGAAACAAAAATAAGCAATATGTACTGTATGGCTGTTGAAGGTAGAAAATATATAAATCGGGATTATTGATATGTGAAAATCGCAGAAGGCATTTTACGGCATGATGGTGAGGTGTTTCCATGCCATATCAATTCATAACAAAGATGATACATTAAAGACATACCCACGATACCATAGTGGACCAGCCTCAATCATTGTTATTAGATAATGCAAGCAATGCCTAAATGATGCTATCCTATCTTAATCTTCTGGTACCCACGGGATGCATAAGGCCTCAAGGAATTCACACAATATGTCTCTTTCCTGCGCCATCTCTCCGAGTTCAACCCAATTCTCAGACGCAACCTGCCTTCGCATTGTCATCAGCCACGTTTCTCATGATCTACCTTGTCCTCTCCTGCCCGGCAGCTTCCATTCAGGTACATCCTGGCCTAACTCATCCTCCCTCCTTCAAATATGCCCCATTCATCTCAATCCTGATAATCTAACTATATCCCTCACATTGGGCAACATTGCCACCTCGCGAATTGCTGCATTTGTCATATGCCTCTGCCATTTGATTCCTAAAAATCCTTCTCAATGCATTATTCTCACAAGCAAGAAATTTTGCAGCAGTTGTTACAGTGCTGTACCACGACTAGTACCCATAAGTTAAAATAGATCTTACTGTATATAGCATATCTATTGCGTTTTCTGGCCACCCCCCTCCCCTTTATCCTCTACTTGAATTCTGTAACTAGTGATCCATTGCTGGTAATGATGGTTCCTAAATATTTGAGAGTTTGAGTTGGGTTATGTTACTCTTTCAGTAAAGCAGTTTGTCTGATCAGCACTCTGAATATGCATGACCTCAGTCTTTCTCTGGTTGATCACCAATTCAACCTTTTTCCCCTCATTAGTGGGTCCTACTTCCACCCATTATTATTATCATTATCATCATCATCATCATTCTTCTTCTTCTTCTTCTTATTATTATTATTATCATTATTATTATTACTACTACTACTACTACTATTATCTAAACAGCAATACTAATTGAAAAAAAAGGATGTTAAAAGTACAAGGGCTCCAGCAGGGAAAATAGCCTGGCGAGGCAAGTAAATAAGAAAACAAATAAGCTATATTTGAGAAGCAATGAATACAAAAAATAAAATATCTTGAAATTAGTAACATCATTAAAATAGAGCTGTCCTATATAAGTTATAAAACGAGTCTTAGTTCAACTTTTCCTCACTGGGGTATTTTCCCTGTTGGAGCCCTTGGGCTTATATCAGTATGCTTTTCCAACTAGGCAAGTAATAATAATAACAATAATAATAATAATAATAATAATATCCCAATCTTGACTCTGGTATCAGTTGGTAATCTATACCCATCATGATTTCTTCGTTTGTCAAATCTCCCTTGCAGTAAGATCCTCAAAATCCACTGACCGCCTTCCTTTCTCTTCTTTTCAGCTTTAATTCTTCTATTTTATTTTCTTTGTAGCCATGTTTCCGAGCCATTCATCATCTTTGGTCTGATTTTGGTACAGGAGATCAACATTTCCAGATTATTTGGCTTTTATTTACCATCCTCTCTTCTGCCACCCACTTACGTCTCCCCTAAATTTATCTGATCTACCTAGTTGGAAAAGCAAGATGCTATAAACCCAAGGGCTCCAACAGAGAAAATAGCCCAGTGAGGAAAGGAAAGAAGTAATTAACTATCAAATAAAACAGTTACGATAGAATAAATTCATATATAAACTATAAGAACTTAAAAAAAAAGAAAAAAAAAACAAGAGGAGAGAAATAAGATAGAATAGTGTGCCCGCGTGTACCCTACCCTCACGCCAGAGAACTCCAATTCAGCAGTGGAAGGCCATGGTACAGCGGCTATGGCACTACCAAAAGACTAAAGAACAATGGTTTAATTTGGGAGTGTCCCTCTAGAAGAAGTGCTTCCCATACCTAAAGAGTCTCTTCTACCCTTACCAAGAGAAAGTAGCCACTGAACAACTACAGTGTAATAGTTAAACCCCCGGAGTGAAGAAGAATTGTTTAAAATCAAGTCCTCTTATATCTTATATCCCTTCCCTGCTAGCTAGACAATCTCGGTTTCACCCACACTTAACTCACCTTTGTACCACGTGATTGGAGAGATTCCTGTCGATCTTATCCCTCTCTGCAATGATTCACCAGCATCTTTCGTAACTACTGGAGCAACACCTTCACTCTGTACACCAATAACAAACACAAATAGAAGGGCATCAATCATCGTTCCTTGATGTCAATCAGCTCTAACCACAAATAACACTCTTGCCACAGGCTGTTATCAATGCAGTCGTTTTTCTATTCACTATTACAACACACATGGGAAAATGATTGCAACCAACACGATTTTATCGTTGCCATCTTCGCGTTTAGATTGCATGCACCAGTCACTTAATATAACTCTTGATACCAACACAGATAAATGCCAAATTGCCTTTGTAGATAAATCGGAAAACATTTAAGCCTAGAGTACCGATATATATAAAGGTACCAT
Source organism: Palaemon carinicauda (assembly GCF_036898095.1). Classification (NCBI taxonomy): domain Eukaryota; kingdom Metazoa; phylum Arthropoda; class Malacostraca; order Decapoda; family Palaemonidae; genus Palaemon; species Palaemon carinicauda. Next base: position 20,122,500 of record NC_090761.1, read on the forward strand.
ATTTAAGCCTATTTATTGTCTTTGAATTGTAACCTTGCGCTCATGTAACGAAGAGTTGCCAGATACTTCCAGATTGATTAAAATCTCCCACCTACCAAGCCTACTTATGCAAGTGACAGTGTTCCCAGTATGAAAACGAAAATATCCTTTGTATACTTTTTGACAGTCTTTACTTTCTTACGAGACCGAGAAAATGGATACGAAATGGAAAAATAGCATTATTTAGGATACTATTTTGTTTGGTTTTTACCTTTTTCCGCAAGTTTTTAGTCGAGTTTACTGTCCCTGTACCATACCATTATACCTCTTGTCTTTTTATTACATTAATCAATTTATTTCTGATGATTCCTTTGCCATTACATCATATCACTTTGGACTATTATCTTTAATATCAAAGGAACCAAAAACTCCAATGCCTAACATATGTTCATTGCTTGACACTTATATTTTCTCTTCCCTCTAATTTTCTAAGTGTTTACAGATTACATATGAAAGATTTTTTTCAATGTTGTTACCATTCTTAAGATATTTATTTCAATTGTCCATTGGCTCTCTCGTAGTTTACTTATTTCCTTATTTCCTTTCTTCACTGGGTTATTTTGAACTTTTGGAGCCCTTGGGCTTATAGCATCCTGTTTTTCTAACTAGGTTTGTAGCTTAGCAAGAGATGATGATGATGATAATAATAATAATAATTTGAGATACGTCATGAATGTTCCCATTGGTAACACTGTGTGAAAGTCAAACAAGACAAGTTGCTGTACCGCGGCTGCCTAAAGTCATATTTGTATGTGCGTTGAATCGTTTTAATTAAAGTTGCATAATATTGATGCGCAAGTTTACCGTGATGCATTTTACAATCAACACAAGCCTTGAATTAAACCGAATCTGCATTAGTGTCATGAAAGCATGGGCAAATACGCAAGAAATATTGTGAAAAGCCCCCTAAACGTATTGGAAAGGAGTCAGTCATTTACGACAGTTTTCAAGGTAAACGAACGCTACCATATATTTTTTGCCTAGATTATCTTGACCTGACAACCTAACCTAACCTGTGCATTAAGCATCCATGACAGTTATTAATTGTACAAAGCATTCAATTATGTGATTCCCCAACCTAACCTAACCTATCCTGACCTGTGCATTAAGTATCTATGACAATTATTATATGTGCAAATCATTCATTCAACTATGTGAAATATTAGTTTATTATATAGGGAAAAAAGTGTGTTTTTGTTTGGGAAACCATAGATAAGTGGATGCACTTTTAATTAAATTGTACAAACCTCGGCTGAAACAGTATGAAAAATACATAGGTCTAGGTTTGTGTCTTGCATGGGAAACCGTTGTGGTTATTCGATTTGATGGGGGAAATCATTAAATGTAGAGAAAACTAATGTATCCTAACCCGATTACACCCGCTTAACCTAACCTAGGGACTGGGTTCCTTTCCGTACTTAACGGTGGGGGCCTGTCACATTGACGTACAATTATGTATCCCTTATGATTTCCACTTACCTTAAATATCTTTGTGCATAGATTGTAATCTGGTTATTATGCACAAAATAGCAATTGAGTTAATAGTGATCTATATGTCAATACCAGCAGGTCCACGTCCCATGTACCAAAGGTGCGCAGCGGAAAATAGCCGTGTGGTTACAATGAGCCATATATGCTATCTATGGGTTTGGCTGGTTACAACACACTGTCCCTCATAAGGAGTGTGGGGAATGACACCTCCATCCCTCATAAGGAGTGTGGGGAATGACACCTCTGTCCCTCATAAGGAGTGTGGGGAATGACACCTCCATATTAAATAATTGAAAAGCTATAGGCTAAGTGACGATTACCTGCAAACAAATCGATTCTAGCTAACAGGGTTTCCGATGCACACGTTAAATTATACCGAATATATATGACATTGATATAGTTATTTAAGCCTTATGTTTCTTCCTAACCAGCATAGGACATTGTAACCATGCTCTTTAGGGGATGGAAACCCTCCTAATTACCCCTCCTGTTAACTAAGCTGATGTGTAATGCAGGGTCATTAATTATTCTTCTATACAGTATTTTACAAAAGGTAACTTTAACAAGAAGAAGCAAATATTTACCCTGATACCAGCACTAATATACAGTCATCCCTACATATGTGCAGGGGTTCGGTAACAGATATACTGTAGTTATGAAGATTGCGAATCTGTAAATGCTTGGTGCCCTAAGGTGGGATAATTCCTAACCCTGCCAACTCACTGTCCATTGCCTACACTTTGTTATAGAACACAATAGGTAACCTACTGTATTGTTTTTATGTGGTTTCTGTCATAGTACAGTATAAGTATTGTACAGTACTTCACTGGAAACACACTTCAGTAACTTTATATTTATTAGAAAAGTGTAGTACTGTACTGTACGTATGTACATGCAGTACACGGTAAGACAACTCATCGCGCCATTTGTACTGAACTGTTTAGGAATATAAATATATTAACAAAATACTTTTCTTCCTATCTATCACGCTTGCTGATACTGTAGTGTATATTACTGTAATATATGTACAGTACTATCACTACAGTATAGCTTAATTATCATATGTACAGTACATATCACTCTTACTTGATTACTGTCTTGTATATACAACTTTATCAAATCCCAAACACGTAGCCTATAGTTGCAGTAGTGTACATTATGGTATACAGTATTATATATACAGTATTGTACAGTTGTTAATTTAACATTGACATTAATACAATAAATACACAGTACAACACTACAAACTGTCTATGTATGAAGTTCTACTCAGTAAGTCCGAAGCATGATGCAACTCTTGAGTCAGCAACTGTTTAGCGCATGGGGTAGCCTAATGTATGCACCACACACTACAGTCAGCGTTTCAAACCCGTGGATTATTTCTTAGCGATTTCGCTCTTTCTTGACACAGAGAACTGTATAACCTATTGAATAAAAAAATAAAATTTGTTCCGTAACTGGAATACAAACTTACGCTATTTATTTAGGGGTATTACTTTTGGCGAAGCTGAAATGGCGAGCCATTAAAATTTAGCGAGGGTTAAATACCCATACAGCTAGTTAGCGGGGGTAGGGGGGTTAGCTTGCTACCGCTCCTGCTTAGACACTTTTTACTTTTGGCTCGAATGGAGACCGGTTGTTACCGCTCTTCCTCCTCTCCTATTTTGGACTGCCATTAATTTTTGTCTTTTACCTTACTTTTTTATTTTTTATTTTATATATATATATATATATATATATATATATATATATATATATATATATATATTATATATATATATATATATATATATATATATATATATATATATATATATATATATATATATATATATATATATATATATATATATATTATATATATATATATATATATATATATATATATATATATATATTATATATATATATATATATATATATATATATATATATATATAGTAGGTTGGCCAAGGCACCAGCCGCCCGTTGAAATACTACCGCCAGAGAGTTATGGGGTCCTTTGACTGGCCAGACAGTACTACGTTGGATCTTTCTCTTTGGTTACGGTTCTTTCTCTTTGCCTACACATACGCCGAATAGTCTGGCCTATTCTTAACAGATTCTCCTCTGTCCTCACACACCTGACAACACTGAGGTTACTAAACAATTCTTCTTCGCTCAAGGGGTTAACTACTGCACTGTATTTGTTCTGTGGCTACTTTCCTCTTAGTAAGGGTAGAAGAGACTCTTTAGCTATGGTAAGCAGCTCTTCTAGGAGAAGGACACTCCAAAATCAAACCATTGCTCTCTAGTCTTGGGTAGTGCCATAGCCTCTGTACCATGGTCTTCCACTGTCTTGGGTTAGAGTTCTCTTGCTTGAGGGTACAATCAGGCACACTATTCTATTTAATTTCTCTTCCTCTTGTTTTGTTAAAGTTTTCATAGTTTATATAGGAAATATTTATTTTAATGTTACTCTTAAAATATTTTATTTTTCCTTCTTTCCTTTCCTTACTGGGCTATTTTCCCTGTTGGGGCCCCTGGGCTTATAGCATTTTGCTTTTCCAGCTAGGGTTGTAGCTTAGCAAATAATAATAATAATAATAATATATATATATATATATATATATATATATATATATATATATATACTGTACATATATATTTTTCAATATTAAACTTACCCGATAATCATGTAGCTGTCAACTCCGTTGCCCGACAGAATTCTATGGAAGGGATACGCCAGCGATCGCTATACAAGAGGGGGGTGTACTCACAAGCGCCACCTGTGGCCAGGTACTGCAGTACTTCTTGTTGACACCACCTCAATTTTTCCTCTGTCGTGCTTCCGGCAAGACGTTCATGGATACGCTTATAATTTTGGAGTCTTGTTCACGGTTTTTGGTGAAGTATTGCTCTAAGATTTCAGCTTTCGCTATTCAGGAAGTTTTATTATTAGCTTAGCTAGCTTTTGGAATTAATTTGATTAATTATGGTGACGAAGAGAGTATGAACTCTCTTTCACCTTTAAATGGCCGACCCTTCCCTTAGACGGAAGTGTTGGTGTCTAAGAGAGTATAGACTCTCTTTCTTAATTTTGCTTAACAAAAGTTATAGATTTTTTTTTTTTCTCTCCGCCTTTTATAGGCCTCTTCGATTAACTTCCTTTTATTATAAACTTATTAAAATTAATTTTTTATATTTGTTTATATTCGACCTTTCCTAATAGTAGGCGGTCTTTTCTTGGTACCGAAGTTAATTAACATTGAGCCCGTCATTTCGGTTTTACCTGTTAACATATTATGCTATTTTAATGTTTTTGAAAGAATTTCTTTGATAGTCTCGTACTGTTTTCAAAGTTGAACTAACGTTTTGTTTTGTCTCTGCAGTTGTTGACGTTCAGAACGTTCAACTTGCGCTCTATCGTTACGATAGAGAGAGAATTTTCACGGTGTCACGTTGCAGTAAGAGTAACCGTTTCTAGCGTTTTGTTCATTCTTTCTTAGCTTAATGGTTTTAATTCTAATAAAGGAACTTTTTTGGGAAATATTTCAGTTTTTTTCCTTTAACAATAATATGTTTTAACGATATATATGATTGGGCTCTTCTCTCAGGTTCTAAGTCAAGAGAGAGAGAGAGAGAGAGAGATAGAGACGGAGGGAGAGAGAGCTGGATAAACGTTTCGTTCAAGCGAGTAACGTTGTTATCGTTTTTGCTCTTCTCCCTAGTCTCTTTAGGGGAAGAAGGTAAACGTTTCTAGAGTTTTATTCTTGTTCTCAAGCTTTATGCGGTGAGAGATTTTAAACGTAGTTTATTTGATCTAGTGTTTAGTCTCTTTCCAGCCACTGAATTATTTATCTTTCATTAGATTTTTCTGTTACATTGTAATTCTGTTTTCGCAATTACTAACTTTTAAGGAAGGATAGAATTGCGTGTTTCAGGTACAAACCACTTAAAGTTTCGAGTTCAGTGAAATAAGTGCAAACAGAAAATCAAAAGTGATAAGTGATTAGCGCAAAGTGTGTCAGTGTTGTGCGTGAGGGTACTTCTGTGCGTGCCAGTCGTCCTCCCAGTCCGGGACCTCTTGCAAGCTCCCAAGCCCAGGGGAGAAGCAATGTCGAAGGGCAAAAGGGTTCGGCAGGCCTTGATCGGCGCACAGAAGTATCCGTGGTGGTTGCGGGCGTGTCTTACAGAGACCGTCACTCCCACCCGCAGACGATTGAGCCCTTATTTTGCTCGTCTGCAGAAGAAATTTCGGGGAGAAAACGCTGGACTCAGGTCTCAAGACCTCTTAAACGTAAAGTCCAGACCTCTAGAGTTCAACAACCCGGATGCAGTCATTGGGTTAGCTCTGACTCTCCGCAGTCATCAGGTGACTGCACACCTCCTAAGAGAGGTAAGGCGATGCCTCAACAGACCTCATCTTCTGTTAAGGCTTTGCCTCAACAGACCTTATCGTCTGTTGATCCTAAGATGACTTTGCTGCAGTCCATGCAGTCGCAGCTTGCGGTCTTAATGCGTGAGTTTCAGGCTGAGAAGGTTACACCTCCTCCTGCGAGCGCTCCGCCTCACCGCAGTCCAGTCTGCCAGGCGTACGAAGTTGAGGTTCCTCAAGCTACCTTACCGCGTTCGGAGTTGCCAGTTACCAGCGTTGTGCAGCAACCTTAACCTTCCTTAAGGCAACCTCAACAATGGGAGCAGGAGTCTTATGCCTTGAGGCAAGATTTTCTTGCAGTTAGACCATCTTTGAGGCTACAACCTTTTGAGGTACGACAACCTCTACCATCCTTGAGGCAGCCACCTCAGCTCTCGCAGCTGCTACCTCAACTTTCCTCAAGGCGAGAGCCTCAACTCTTGAGGCTAGCTCCTCAGGAACCTCAACTCGTGAGACAGGAACTGCGTTCTGCGCAGCCGCTACCTCAACTCTCGCAGCTCACACCTCAAGAACCTCAACTCGTGAGTCAAGAGCCTCTCTCTGCGCAGCCACCTCAACCCTTGAGGCAAGCGCAACTCTTGAGGCAGGTACCTCATGCTATGAGTCAGCCACCTCAACGCATGCATCTGCCACTTTCTCCTCAACTTGAGCCTCTTCCCATTCAACTTTGAAATGACAAATGACAATAATAACACCTCATTACTTTCATAACTTGCATTTGTAATCATATACATGTATGCCTACACAAACATTATGATAATGGAGGTTATTCGTATTACTTAAATAAAAAAATATATATGTATTCCTTGCAATATATTTTTAACAAATCGCAAATATGGCAAAATATCTTCAAAACAAAAATGAATCATGAGTTATGAATGTAAGGTAAATATTATGTTGATATTAAAACCCCATGCAAGCATGCATGAAGTAATGCAGTGTTGCCAACAGGGCGAGTTTCCCTGTCCTGAGGTGAAGTAGATTATAGATCGTATATTTAGTGCAGCTTAATTCTACGATTATCATGCCGGCTATCAAATTCATCAACAAAACAGTCTAAATCAATTCCCTCGGCACGTGCACTTTCAATGGACAGTAATGCGATATTACTCAATCTAGCACTGGTCATGGAATTTCTGAGAAATGTTACACGCCATGCAACATGCTCTGCTTCTCTTACAGCATGCTCTACATACAGCATGCTCTGCATACAGCATGCTCTACATACAGCATGCTCTGCATACCTTACCGCATGCTTCTCAGTCACACATCTTTGGTTGTTGCCAACTCACTAGACTGTCAAGCAGTTTCATAACGTTGCCTTCTAGTCTGCTGCTTTTGCACCAGTGAAACCCTCACTGAGAGAACTTAGCTTTTCTCGGATATGGTCCCTGTAGATGAGAAAGTGCTTTTCTCCCTCCTTCTGATATTCCCTTGAGGACTCTGTCATTTGGAGAGGAGCCTTTAGCTGCGTAGCCTCCTATGGACTTTTATTTAAGCATAACATGCTTCCAGGGAAGGTAATGGTTCCACTTCAGTCGCTAACCCCGTCTGTTACCACACCTGCTCCCATAGACCTTGAGCTGTGTTGCAAGACATGCAGTCCAAGCTTAGTCCTTGTTAGAGGATTTTTTTGTTTACGGAGTCAGTGTGTCACTGGGAAGACGTTCAACAACCAGCAGAAGTGACTTGTTGTGACGCAGTGCGGCAACCTCAGCAACCCGATAAGGAGTTGTCTATACGACCCAGACAGTCTAGACGGCTTCGGGTTGTCACTGTACTTCCTCGCTTCCCCATGGTTGACAGTTCACAGACTGTGCAGCAGTACCATGATCTTGTGTCCGGCTCCGTCAGACGACTGGCTTTTAAGAGCTCCCACAAGTCGTCGCTGTCTGGAGATTCTCAGATGGACTATGGATCTGACCAAGGAACTGGGCCTCCTGGTCAATTTTGAGGAGTCTCAGCTCGTCCCATCCCAGACCATTGTCTACCTGGGTATGGATCTTCAGAGTCGAGCTTTTCGGGCTTTTCCGTCGGCCCCAAGGATCTTCCAAGCCCTAGAATGCATCCAGAGCATGCTGAGAAGGAACCGATGCTCAGTCAGGTAGTGGATGAGTCTAACAGGGACACTTTCATCGCTGGCCCTGTTCATCGTGTTAGGGAGACTCCACCTCCCCCACCTTCAGTATCATCTAGCTGCTCACTGGATAAAGGACATGACGCTAGAGACGGTCTCAGTTCCTGTTTCCGAAGAGAGGAGGTCTTCTCTCGCGTGGTGTAAGAACAGCTTTCTTCTCAAGGAAGTCTACATTTGGCTGTTTAGAAACCCGACCGCTGTCTCCTCTCGGACGCATCAGACACGGGCTGGGGTGCGACTTTGGACGGACAGGAATGCTCGGGAACATGGAATCAGGAGCAAAGGACACTTCACATCAATTGCAAGGAGTTGTTGGCGGTTCTTCTGGCCTTGATAAACTTCAAGTCCCTCCAGCTTAACAAGGTGGTGGAGGTGGACTCTGACAACACCACAGCCCTGGCTTACATCTTCAAGCTGGGAGGGACTCTTTCGTGGAAGTTGTTCTAGATCGCAAGGGACCTCCTCATCTGGTCAAAAGATCGAAAGCTCACGCTGGTAACGAGGTTCATTCAGGGCGGTATGAATGTCATGGCAGATCGCCTCAGCCGGAAGGGTCAGGTCATCCCCACAGAGTGGACCCTTCACAAGAGTGTTTGCAGCAGACTTTGGGCCCTGTGGGGTCAGCCAACCATAGATCTGTTCGCTACCTCGATAACCTAGAGACTCCTGTTGTATTGTTCTCCGATTCCAGACCCAGCAGCAGTTCACGTGGATGCTTTTCTGCTGGATTGGTCCCATCTCGACCTGTATGCATTCCCGCCGTTCAAGATTGTCAACAGGGTACTTCAGAAGTTCTCCTCTCGCAAAGGGACACGGCTGACGTGGATTGGCTCCGTTCTGGCCCGCGAGAGAATGGTTCATAGAGGTACTGCAATGGCTGGTCGACATTCCCAGGACTCTTCCTCTAGGAGTGAACCTTCTACGTCAACCTCACGTAAAGAAGGTACACCCAAACCTCCACGCTCTTCGTCTGACTGCCTTCAGACTTTCGAAAGACTCTCAAGAGCTAGGGGCTTTTCGAAGGAGGCAGCCAGAGCGTTTGCCAGAGCAAGGAGAACATCCACTCTCAGAATCTATCAGTCTCAAGGGGAAGTCTTCCGTAGCTGGTACAAGACCAATGCAGTTTCCTCAACCAGTACCACTGTAACCCAGATTGCTGACTTCCTGTTACATCTAAGGAAAGTAAGATCCCTTTCAGCTCCTACGATCAAGGGTTACAGAAGTATGTTGGCAGCGGTTTTCCGCCACAGAGGCTTGGATCTTTCCACCAACAAAGATCTACAGGACCTCCCTAGGTCTTTTGAGACCTCAAAGGAACGTCGGTTGTCCACTCCAGGCTGGAATCTAGACGTGGTCCTAAGGTTCCTTATGTCATCAAGATTTGAACCTCTCCAATCAGCCTCTTTTTAGGACCTCACATTAAAAACTCTTTTCCTCGTGTGCTTGACAACAGCTAAAAGAGTAAGTGAGATCCACGCCTTCAGCAGGATCATTGTTTTCACATCTGAAACGACTACATGTTCCTTGCAGCTCGGTTTTTGCTAAACGAGCTTCCTTCACGTCCTTGGCCTAAGTCGTTCGAGATCCCAAGCCTGTCCAACTTGGTGGGGAATGAACTGGAGAGAGTACTTTGCCCAGTTAGAGCTCTTAGGTACTATCTAAAAAGGTCTTAACCTTTACGAGGACAATCAGAAGCCTTATGGTGTGCTATCAAGAAACCTTCTTTCCCAAGTTCTAAGAACTCAGTTTCTTACTATTCAGGCTTCTGATTAGGGAAGCACATTCTCATCTGAAGGAAGAAGACCTTGCTTTGCTGAAGGTAAGGACACATGAAGTGGGAGCTGTGGCTACTTCAGTGGCCTTCAAACAGAACCATTCTCTGCAGAGTGTTATGGATGCAACCTATTGGAGAAGCAAGTCAGTGTTCGCATCATTCTATCTCAAAGATGTCCAGTCTCTTTACGAGTACTGCTACACCCTGGGACCATTCGTAGCAACGAATGCAGTAGTAGGCGAGGGCTCAGCCACTACATTCCCATAATCCCATAACCTTTTAACCTTTCTCTTGAATACTTTTTATGGGTTGTACGGTCGGCTAAGAAGCCTTCCACATCCTTGTTGATTTGGCGGGTGGTCAATTCTTTCTTGAGAAGCGCCGAGGTTAAAGGTTGTGATGAGGTCCTTTAGTATGGGTTGCAGCCCTTGATACTTCAGCACCTTAGAGTTGTTCAGCCTCCTAAGAGGAACGCTGCGCTCAGTAAGGAAGACGAACTTATTTAAGGCAGAGTAATGGCTCAAGTCGACTTCCTTACCAGGTACTTGTAATTTCATTGTTATTTTGAATAACTGATAATATGAAATACGGGATACTTAGCTTCTTGATATACATGTACACTGGTTTTCACCCACCTCCCTGGGTGTGAATCAGCTACATGATTATCGGGTAAGTTTAATATTGAAAAATGTTATTTTCATTAGTAAAATAAATTTTTGAATATACTTACCCGATAATCATGATTTAATTGACCCACCCTTCCTCCCCATAGAACCAGTGGACCGAGGAAAAATTGAGGTGGTGTCAACAAGAAGTACTGCAGTACCTGGCCACAGGTGGCGCTTGTGAGTACACCCCCCTCTTGTATAGCGATCGCTGGCGTATCCCTTCCGTAGAATTCTGTCGGGCAACGGAGTTGACAGCTACATGATTATCGGGTAAGTATATTCAAAAATTTATTTTACTAATGAAAATAACATATATATATATATATATATATATATATATATACATATATATATATATATATATATATATATATATATATATATATATATATATATATATATATATATATATATATATACATGCAGTGATGCCTCAGCATACGAAAGTAATCCGTTCAGGATACGGTTTCGTATGCTGTTTTTTTCGTATCCTGAGTCGTGTTTTACATGTAAATAGCCTAATCCGTTCCAAGCCTTACGAAAAGACACCTTTTCTTTCATAAACACGCTAAACTGTAGTAATAAACATGCAATGCAGCCATTTCTATCATTCAATAATTAACCCAACCGTTAAAAAACAGCCTAATCCATTCCAGAAACCACCATGAGATTATTCAATAATGTAGTTATAGCCTAGTTATCCCCTCCAAGCCCTAAGAAAATGGCCTGTTTTCTTTACTACTGTATAAAAGTTACGGTACTGTATGTAAAGCATTTGGATCAGTGAAGGTGTATTGGTACCTGTACACCTAAATTAAGGGTTGATACCCTGAAAAAAGATGTACAGTTAATTAACAAAAAAGTTGAAACTTACCTTTTGATTGAGACGATGTTCGATAGTGAAGTCGCGACAGAGGAGGATGGCATAAGGCAGAAAACGTAACAAGTGACAGACTACATACAATAATTTACGCACTTAACACATAAACACTTAAACTTTATGAAATAAAAAAAATGGCAGAAATAATTAACACAACATTACATATGGAAAACTATAAAATGGAAGAAAAAATTACTTTAGCACTTAACGGTACAGTGAACCCTCGCTACTTCGCGGTTCGACCATCGCGGATTCCCCACTTCGCGGGTTTTTTCCATAACCCATATATATATATATATATATACATATCGCGGATTTTCCGGAAATTTCGAAAATACCGCGAAATCTGAAGACCCCCAAATACGATATTTTGTTACCTGTAATTCCATTAATACTGTAATTAGTAATATCTGCTCTTACTGATTGTTCATTGCATTACATATGATATATAATTCAGCACAGAAAGAAATAAAACACGAAAAGAGAATGTGATCATACGATAATACAGTACTGTATACAGTACGTAGTAAAATTAAATCGAACATGAAACGCAAATCAGATGCAGTCATACCATATTAGAATGGTGTAAGGCTGCTGATGGCTACTATACTACAAATGTAATGGATGTGCATCTTTTCCATGATTCTTTTGTATGTATACGTACGTAGTACTGCATCCAATAATATTCTTTGTTGAAAAAATCACATTTCGAATAAGCGTACGAGAGAGAGAGAGAGAGAGAGAGAGAGAGAGAGAGAGAGAGAGAGAGAGAGAGAGAGAGACACATCCTACAAAAGAATAAAATAGCATACGTAAAGCTATTACGTGTATTATTATTGTTATTATTATTATTGTTGTTGTTGTTAATAAAATTATTATTGTTATTATTATTATCATTATTATTATTATTATTACTGTATTATTATCATACGATAATTCAGTACTGTATACAGTACGTAGTAAAATTAAATCGAACATGAAATGCAAATCAGATGCAGTCATACAATATTAGAATGGTGTAAGGCTGCTGATGGCTACTACTGTACTACAAATGTAATGGATGTGCTTCTTTTCCATGAATCTTTTGTATGTATACGTACGTAGTACTGCATCCAATAATATTCTTTGTTGCAAAAATCACATTTCGAATAAGCGTACGAGAGAGAGAGAGAGAGAGAGAGAGAGAGAGAGAGAGAGAGAGAGAGAGAGAGAGAGAGACACACACACATCCTACAAAAGAATAAAATAGCATACGTAAAGCTATTATTATTATTGTTATTATTATTATTATTGTTGTTGTTGTTAATAAAATTATGATTGTTATTATTATTATCATTATTATTATTATTATTACAGTACTGTACTGTATTATTATCATTATTTATTATTATTATTATTAATACTGTACGTACGGTAGGCTATGCGCGGGGTATCTTGTATGAGTTGGTAACCTACGCATCATATACTGTAAGACGGGTTGTGATTGGTTCAAGCGCTGATAGATGACGAATCAGAACTCAAGTTTGGTTATCTAGCCTGTGATTGGTGTTTTGCCCTCATCTCCAGCTTCCAGCATCTAGGTTCCCGCGGGCCCGGGTCGTCCACTCTCTGTTCCCGCGTATCGCTGAGTAGACGTTGTTAAGTTTGTGAAGTTTAATCTGTGCTGTGTGCGACCTTTTTAAGTTGAACTTTTTGTCAAATCCTACTGTACAATGCCTCCCAAGCGTTCTGCTTCTACTAAGGCTGGTAGTGAGCCTAAACGCCACCGAAGGATGATGACGATTGCTGAGAAGGTTACGCTTCTCGATATGTTAAAAGATGGTAGAAGTTACGCGTCCGCGGCGCACCATTTTGGGATCAACGAATCTACTGTTCGCTATATCAAGAAGGACGAGGCGAACATTAGAAAGACGGCTGCAATCACCTTTAGCAGATCAGCGAAGCGAGTCGTTACAACGCGTAATAAAACGATCGTACGCATGGAAGGTGCTTTAGCTGTGTGGATTGCCGACTGCCGGAAGAAGAACATAGCCTTGGATACAAACACCATCCGAACAAAGGCTTTGAGCTTGTATCAGAATTTTGCTGCAAAGGAACCTCAAGACGACGATGGCAACCATGCTGAAGAAGATGATGATGCAGATGATCCTCAACCAGGGACATCCACTGATTCCCAGCCTCAGAAACGTTTTTCCGCCAGCAAAGGATGGTTCGCGAAGTTTCAGAAACGCTTCGCCCTGAAAAGCGTTTCCCTGCATGGGGAGACTGCTTCGGCTGACACTGCCGCTGCTGAAACTTACGTGAACCAGACGTTCAAGAATATTATCGCCGAAGGTGGATACAAGCCGGAACAAGTCTTTAATATGGATGAGACCGGCTTGTTTTGGAAGAGAATGCCGTCGCGAACTTTCCTGTTCAAAGAGGAAGCCAAAGCCTCTGGCTTTAAAGCATTCAAGGATCGCGTTACCCTCGTGATGTGTGGCAATGCTGCTGGATTTATGCTAAAGCCGGGGCTTATTTATAAGTCGAAAAATCCTCGCGCTTTGAAAAATAAGAATAAGAATCTCCTTCCCGTGTACTGGATGCATAATCCAAAAGCATGGATTACGAAGATGCTGACCTCCAACTGGTTCCACCAGTGTTTCATCCCGCAAGTCAATGAATATCTCGTAGAGAAGGGCTTGCCATTCAAGATCCTTCTCCTTATGGATAACGCTGGTGGACACGCAACTGACCTGTCGCGTGAGGGCGTTCAGGTTGAGTTCCTGCCACCCAACACCACGTCATTAATTCAACCGATGGACCAGGGGGTTATCAGGGCGTTCAAGGCCCTCTACACGAAGAATACCTTGGCGGACCTCGTTGCGTGTGTGGATGCTGCCCAAGAGGATGAGGATGAAGATTTTAACTTGAAGGCGTACTGGCGGCAGTACACCATAGCCACGTGCCTGAAGAATATTTAGAAGGCACTTCAAGAGATGAAACCTGCAACTGTGAATGCGAGCTGGAAGAAGTTGTGGCCCCAGATTGTTTACGACGACGAGGGATTTACACCTGCTGAAATCCAACACTCTGCAGTACGCAAATCTGTGCAGTTGGCTGCCATAATTGGAGGTGACGGGTTTGGCGACATGACGACTGAAGACGTCGACGAGTTGTTGGACTGCCATTCCCAGCCCCTAACTGACGCAGACCTCGAAGACCTGACGAAATCGGCAAGCGAAGAAGAGAGTGAAACCCAGGAAGAGACCCAAGAAAATGTCGAAGAAACGGGCTTAACACTAGAACGGCTTGCCAAGGTCTGCAACCATATAAAGGAGGTGAAAGAAATGTTGCAAGAGTGGGACGAGGATATGGTTCGGTCGATGCAATTCTGCAACAAGGTTGATGACATAATGACTCCCTACAAGATGCTCTTAGATCGAAAAAAGAAGCAGCGGCAACAACTTCCGATCACAATGTTCTTCCAGCCTCGCAAAAAAGAGCCAGTTCCTCCTGCTACTATGCCTTCGGAAGAAATTGAAGAAGTTGAAGAGGTGTCCCAGGAAAAGACGCCTCCGTTTGAAGAGACGTAAAATACTACCTGGCTGCACAGTAGAACACATCATCAGGTTCATCATCATTTCTACTGTGCAGCAAATTCATCGCCATCATCATTCAAGTTTTTCTTGAACTTCTTTCGTGGTGAGTACAGTAACAATCTTTATTTTTTACTTAATATTCTCACATTCTAATACTGTATTTGTGCCTGTTTTATAGTTTAGTACTGTACTGTATGCATTAAGTTAAAGGGAAGGTTTTAAAAGTCTACATGTTGTAACCTATCATATTTTTTTTGTTTAAAATTTACATTTACGTACGTAAAACAATCTCTCTCTCTCTCTCTCTCTCTCTCTCTCTCTCTCTCTCTCTCTCTCTCTCTCTCTCTCTCTCCTCTCTCTCTCTCTCTCTCTCTCTCTCTCGTAAATTGATTTTTTTTGTTTAAAATTTACATTTACAGTACGTACGTAAAACAATCTCTCTCTCTCTCTCTCTCTCTCTCTCTCTCTCTCTCTCTCTCTCTCTCTCTCTCTCTCTCTCTCTCTCTCTCTCTCTCTCTTCTCTCTCTCTCTCTCTCTCTCTCCTCTCTCTCTCTCTCTCCTCTCTCTCTCTCTCTCTCTCTCTCTCTCTCTCTCTCTCTCTCTCTCTCTTAAATTGTTTTCCTGCTTTGCTACGTACAATATGTACTGTACAGTACTGTATGATTTTATATAGATACAGTAAATTATATTTGTAAGGTAACATATTTTGTAAATGCTTTTACTGTAAATACTGTACTGTATCATTATTTATCACTATCATCATGGGCGTTAAATGCCTTGTTTGTTCTGAGCGTGGTTGTTTACTGAGCGTACAGTACTTTATGACGCCGTCGTTTCAGGCGGCGTCATAAGAAAAACATTTCATTTGGAAGTCCTAAGAAAATAAAGTAAAACATTGGTAATAAAAAAATCAACATACTGTATAATCAATATAATCGATGCAAAAACTAACCTATACATATATGTGTACACTAATGAGTTTGTTTCTTCATTATGATCAGAGATGAACGTAAACAAAACATTGGTTGCCATTTTTTATCGTGCTTTTTAGGTGTTTAGGAAACGCATGATATAAAATCGCCTTTAATATTTGTGCCTGTTTTAGTTTAGGGTGCTGTAGTACATGCATTAAGTGTTCTGTACATTAAAGGGTAGTTTGTTAACAGTACTACGTACAAGGAAGGTTTTAAAAGTCCGATATACATGTTAAATAAATAGGTAAATATGATGTCACTACTTCGCGGAATTTCACCTATCGCTGCCGGGTCTGGAACCTATCTACCGCGATAAACGAGGGTTCACTGTAACATAAAACTTAAAATTGAATTTTTTTTTTTGCTTTTTTATAACTACGTTTTTCACATTTTCTAAATTTTTTCTACTTCATCACTTTCTTTTTTCTGTTTCTTTTCTTTACTTTCACCTTCTACTTCTTCATCACTTCCTCTTTTCTGTTTCTTTTCTTCACTTTCACCTTCGTCTTGGCCTACTAATACTGCTGGCCTCTTTAATAAGAAACTATCCATGGAAGCTTGTTTCTGCCTAATTTTCAACACATTTCTAAAATGCGTTAGGCAAACGTCATTGCAGTGTTGAAGCGCACGGTTGGTATAAACTTTTTCTGGATGTTCCTTTTCGACGTAGTCTGCCATTTTATGGAAACATGCGAGAATTTTCCTTAATGTCTGACGTTTTCAAAGGTGTAACATCCTCCTCATCACCGCTAGAGAACTGCTCTTGAACAACACTCATTTGCATCGTATCCAACTCCTTTAGGTCGTCCGTCGTCAACTCCTCGTGGTGCTCCTCGATAAGTTCATCTATATCCTCGGCGCTAACTTCCAGCCCCATGGACGTACGTACCAAGATGTACGATGTCAGCCACCTCAGACTGCTAAATGGGTTCAGGATCGTCAACAATTTCGGCTTCGCCTCCAGGCTTCCCGAACCCCTCGAAGTCTCGTGCAGAGACAACATCAGGCCACAGTTTCCTCCAAGATGAGTTCAGGGTACGCCTCGAAACTTCCTGCCAAGCGAGATCGATGAGTTTGAGGCATATCACAACATTAAAATGATCTTTCCAGAATTCACGCGGAGTGAGGTTTGTACTTTCTGTCACTTGGAAACATCTCTGGAAGAGATGCTTCGTGTACAATTTTTTGAAATTAGAAACAACTTGCTGGTCCATGGGCTGGAGGAGAGGGGTGGTGTTAGGCGGTAGATACAGGGCCTTTATGAAGGAATACTCGGCCAGAAGATATTCCTCGAGGCCAGGAGGGTGAGCTGGAACATTGTCCAACACCAGCAGACATTTCATAGGGAGGCGCTTTTCTTCCAAATATTTTCGGACAGTCGGACCGAAGCAGACATTCACCCAATCAATAAAAAGTTGCCTCGTTACCCAGGCTTTAGCATTCGCCCTCCACATCACGGGAAGGTTCTCCTTGATGAGTTTGTGGGCTTTGAAGGTTCGGGGATTATCAGAATGGTACACCAGCAGGGGCTTTATCTTGCAGTCCCCACTGGCGTTTGCGCAAAAAGCAAGGGTAAGCCTGTCCTTCATAGGCTTATGTCCGGGTAGCCTCTTCTCCTCCGCCGTGATGAACGTCCGACGAGGCATTTTCTTCCAGAAAAGCCCAGTTTCGTCGCAATTGAAAACTTGCTGCGAACTGTAGCCTTCTTGCAGAGTCAACTCTTCAAACGTTTTAACAAAGGCTTCGGCGGCCTTCGTGTCCGAGCTGGCTGCCTCCCCATGCCGTACCACTGAATGAATACCTGTCCTTCTCTTGAATTTCTCGAACCACCCCCGAGAAGCCTTGAACTCTGGGGGTTCCTGCTTGGATGTTCCTTCTCTTGCCCCTTCTTCGGCCTGAGAACGCACGAGATCACCGAAAATGGCGGAGGCCTTCTGGCAAATTGTAGTCTCAGTGATGGTGTCCCCTGAGATCTCTTTGTCTTTGATCCGCACAAGAAGCAGCCTCTCCATCTCGTCATGCACGTGGGTTCTCTTGTTGGAGAAAATAGTGACGCCCTTAGAAGGTGTTTCTGCTTTGATGGCCGCCTTCTGCTTCAGGATGGTGCCTATCGTAGACGGATTCCGGCCATACTCCTTGGCGATCACACTTAAACGCATGCCAGACTCGTACTTTTTCACGATTTCGAGTTTCGTCTTTATTGACACCATCGTCTTCTTCTTCTTTCCTTCGGCAACATTCTTGGGACCCATGCCTACAGTATTAAGTTCAATAATACACTACGTACGTTATATACTATGTAGTAAACACACTACTACAGTACAGTACACGGTAAAGAATGTTAATAACGATAACATGTGGCGTACGAATGTATTTAACACTACGTCAAACAAGCGAAAGCACACGAAGTCAATGTTAACGATACCGCAGTCGGAACGAAAAGAGAGAGAGAGATGAAACCCATGCGTAAGCAAAGTGAGATAGTTGCCGACCAATAGGAAAGCAGGATTTTATGGCGGCAGCTAGCATCTGAGTAAGGAGATAACCAATGGGTGAGCGGGAGGCTGTGAGTTTACTCAAGTTCAAAGTCTGTCGGCGCGCGCTTTATAAAATCACTCTCAGCGACGAGTTCTGATCTCGTAAGCTTTTCGTATCCTGAAAATTTTTTCGTATACTGGGGCATAAAAATCTTCGTATTGCTTTTCGTACCCTGAATTTTTCGTAAGCAGAATCTTTTGTATCCAGAGGTATCACTGTATATATATATATACAGTAGATATGTTGCAAGTTTCCCTGTCAGTGTATGTGCTGTGCGTGTGATAACGTATGCGGCAGGTTCTCAAGACACTTGCGCAAGGTTGGAGAACCTTCTCTTCCAACCTTTCCCCCCTTGTCTATCGGTTTTCCCGTCGGCGGATAACCTACCGTTGACTCAGCCGCTGCCGCAGGGGAATCGTCATCATTTGGACCCTCCTCGTACAACTGTTGTCTTCGCCTTGGGCCTCCGACAGTATACTAACAGGGGGAGCACCTTTCCCGTTCACCCGGTTAGGCTGTGCTTCCAATTGTTTTTCTTAATTATTTAAGTGAAATTATAATTGTTTGTAATTCAACTTTAAAACTTCTTCTGCAGGGAACACTTCCCTTTGGAGGGTCAGTGGTTCTTTCTATTAGTGAATATTTTTAGCTGATTTAAATAATTGTAATTCTTCTGTCGATGTCGACTGGGGAAGGGAGGGCCACAGTTTTTATTTTGTTTGTTCCCTTGGTGGTCTCCTTTCCTGTCGCAGACTAGGTGTTCCCCCCTAGGGAGAATTTTGTTACATGATTTATTTTATTTTCCCTCAGTTAGCGATGCAGTTGTTTTTCGTTCAACTAAGAGAGCCGACAAGCAGGGCTGTTCCGTTCATGCCTGGGGAATCTGCTATCACTGCCAACCCTCAAAGGGCGTCATCAGGGGCGTCATCCCTTCTCCTTAGAAATACGCCCGTGGCAGCACCTGATCAGCACTTCATCTTCGAGGAACTAGCTCCTGCTACGCTTCCTTGGCAGATCATCTAAGAGCGCTACCAGGAGATTCGCCTCCAGGCGTTGGCCTACTTTCCCTTCCGAGGGAGAGTTTTCCTCCCCAGGTGTGGGGTTGTTTCTCCCTTCCGAGGGAGAACTTTCCTGCATGTTCTTAATCAGTTCATCGACTCCGACTGCTGTTGCTGTCTTCGCCTAGGCTGAGTCTCTCTTCCTTCGGGGGTGGAGCATAGTCTTAGGCAATTCTCTCCTGCGAAGTGATCACCTCTCTCGTTCGCGAGAGGGGCCACTCATAGAGACTCCTCTTTTGAGGATTGCTACTGCTGAAGGTCAGCTTGCTGATCCACTGGCTCTCAAGGGCGTCATCCCTTCTCCTTAGACGTGCGCCGTAACCTCCGGTGAAGAGACTCCTCTTGGGTTCTTCAGTAATGCAGCCTTCCCCCCCAGAGAAGCCTCCTCTTCCATCATCTTCAGGCCTGTCTGTTCCTGGACCTTCTCCTGACGACGCTGCAGGTAGTCCTCTGACTTTGGTCCTGGACTCTTCTTCTATGGATCGTTCGCGATCTCCATTCTTCTATGGATCGTTCGCGATCTCCATTGGTGAATGTTCGCTCTTCCAAAGGGTCCATCTCGGTTCCTGATCGTCTTACCTGCTGTTGCCGTTCCTGTCTCCGGTACAGCCTCTTGAGGCCATACCTAAGCGTGCAGCTACGCGCCAATGCTCTCCAGCGCGCCAGCGCCCTGCAGTGCACCAGCGCTCACCAATATCTCGTCAGCGCCAGCCTGCTCCTTCAAGCTTTCCAGAGCGCCCATGCTCTCCAGCTCGTCAGCGTTCTACAACGCTTTGGCATTCGCCTAACTTACAGCCTTCTCCTGCTCGTCCTCAATGCCCTCCAATGCCCCAGTGATCTCCCGATCACCGACACTCTCCAGTGCAGCCTCGCCATTCCAGGGAGCAGCATTTGCCAGCTCGCCAGCGCAACTGCGCTCTCCAGCTCGAGCTTGTCAGCGCTCCTCAGCGCTAATCAAAACCACAGCGTGCTCCTGCGCAACCTCGGGCTTCGGCTCGCCAATGCTCTCCTGCACGACAGCGCTCTCCTGGGCACTAGCGCCAGTGCTTTTCTGCGTGCCAATGCTCCTCTGCGCTTTCAGCGCTGGAGCTTTCACCAGCTCGTCAGCAACCTCTGGCTCGCTGGCGATTTCCAACTCTTCAGCAACCTCTGGCTTGCTGGTAATCTCCAGCTCTTCAGCAACCTCTGGCTTGCTGGCGATCTCCAGCTCTCCAGCGTTCACCTGCGCACCTGCATTCTCAAGTAACTGCTCTCCAGCAACCTACTGTGCAACACCCGGTGTAGCGTCTTACTATGCGCCCACGCTCTCCTGTGCATTATAGGGAGACTGTGCAACACTGCACAGCGTCCTATTGCGTGCCAATGCTCTCCAGCTCGCCTGCGTTCTCCGGCGTGCCAGCGTTCTCAGATCCAGTGCTCGCCAATGCACCAGTGCTCGCCAATGCGCCAGCGCTCACCAATGCACCAGCGCTCGCCAATTTGCCAGCACTCGACAAAGCGCCAGCGCTCACCTGTACAGCAACACTCGACAAAGCGCCAGCGCTCACCTGTACAGCAACACTCGACAAAGTGCCAGCGCTCTCCTGCACACCAGCGCTTGCCTTGCTCGCCAGCGCTCTTCTGCGCGTTCCTCGGAAACTGTGCACCAGCATTCTTCTGTGCACCGCCTTGCGGTGCCCAGCGCTCTTCTGTGCATTCTGTGAAAACTGGGCACCAGCATCATCTTGCACCCCATCGCTCACCTGCACACCAAAGCTCTCCGGATCGCCAACGCTCCAGTACTCCTGCGCACTAGTGCGAGAGGCAAAAAGAACGAAAGGGAAAACTTTTTGACAGGTCACCATTGCCCCATTACTGTCTGGCCAGTCAAAAGACCCCATAACACTCTAGTAGTAGCATCTCAACGGGTGGCTGGTGCCCTGGCCAATCTACTCCCTACAATATACTCAGATACAGAGCCCCTGGGTAAACCCAAAAGCCAGATTGGCAGGGACGTCCACCCTTCCTAATGGTTGAATCACCCCTAATAAGTAGCGTAGGTTTGTATTCCAAATACGGAAAAAATAACATTCGTAGATATGTATTTTTCCTAACGATGCAAACCTTTAGCTATTTATACAAACTTACCCTCCAGCCCTATACCCTATGAAGTCCTACCTCCAAGCAAAGTGAGCTAAATCACCAGTGTGTGAGTGGGAGCTCTAGCAAGCTACCTCCCCTACTCCTGCTGAATAGCAGAATGGGTAGTTAACCCCCACTAAATTTTAATGGCTCGTCATTTCAGCTTCGCCCAAAGTGATACCCCCTAATAAATAAATAAAGGTTTGTATTGATAGGATAAATACAAATTATCTACGACTTTGTCATGTTTGGTTACGTCAAGAGGTCCTCGACCTCATTCTCCCAGCAAAGTAGGTGATCTTTTGTGGTTACTGTCGTGGAAGTAGTCTCTCCATTCAGAAGCACTATACCCCTAATCGTTAAAATTTTACTTGAACTGCGAGAGGAAATCTCAAGTCAGTTTCGACAGTAAAGTGTATCGCTCAGCCTTGAGCCAAGTCTTATTAGACTGAAAAGGATTAATAGATATTTTACCTCTGAATGAGCTAAGTGTGCCTTGGTGGAATGCGCACCGGAATGTTCTAGGCATGTTTCACAGGAACGTTCTTCACTGGAACCCTCACTTTCTTCAGGAGACACTTCTCATGGACTCTTGCTGACAAGTTGCGAGGGATCAAAGCTCATCAGGTGTCCATCCCCTATTGCATCTCTGGCTCTAGAGTCGAAAGCAACCAGACCAGCGGTTCCTCCAGAGTTAATGCCAGATACATGGACCATTATCCGATGCCCTAAGTTGGACACTAGGAGATGTAATAGGGGAAAGACGCAGGAGATGCCTCCTAAAGGAGATACTCAAAGTAGGACTTGGTGGATCTCTCTCTCAGGAGATCTTCCAAGTAAACAACTATTGCCTCTCACCCATTGACTTTCAGACTTCTGTTCGCTCCCCATTGCTCAAGAGATAAATAAAGCATTGAAGGTGACTGACAGCCTTGTCAGGTTATAGACCTCCCAAGGAACAAGAGGGTTCCTCTATTCACTTATGTCCTTTAGTAGTAGTCTCTTGGGGCAAAGAGAGCATGGACTGGAAGACAATCCCAAGACATCCTGATGTATGGATCCAGACCACTCAGTCCGTAGAGGAGATCACCAAGAATGCTTCATTTGTTCCTCCCCTCCTCTCAGTCATCCGTCAGGGTGGTGGGGAGACATTGTTTTTGGAGGACAGCCTCTCCCCGGGGCTGCCCAGGAACAGTTTCCAAGAGGGGTGAACACTATTATGACTCGTAAGAGTCTGAGGGGATTCATCCCTAGCCAGCAAGAACGAAACCTTAGGATACAAAGGAGAACATGTCCAACTTAACCCTCCTCCTGGTCTTTTGATGTATTTGAAGGGTCAATGATCTAGTAGAATCCTTATCGTCTCCTCGAAAGGGAAGGAAGGAGGCTATTGACCGTCTTTGCCAAGCACTAATTAACTCTAGATCTCATATGGACCTTCCTTCATTGATCCTGGCCAAAGAAGCTTTGGACAAGGTAGATGCGCAAGTTTCTGGAGAAAGAGACTCGTTGAGGGCAGGGAGATACTTCTGCTTGATTCCGGTGGTTTTTGCGAGGCAGAATTAGTACTGTATGCAAGAGGCTCTCCCTTCCCCTCTTCCTCTGCATCATGTGGTTTCCATCTTGACGCCAGATTTAATGACAGTGGCTGGCAGCAGCATCCATTTCCTTTTCAGTAACAGAGGTTTGTTCCGTAACCGAAATACAAACCAAGCTATTTACATGGGGTTTTACTTTCGGCGTAGCTGAAATGACGAGCCATTAGAATTTTAACGAGGGTTAATTACCCCCGCGCTAGTTAGCAAGGGGGTAGGGGAGTGGTAGCTAGTTACCCCTCCCCCCCCCCCCTCACACACCGATGAACTGCTTCACTTCACTTTTGGCTCGGGCGATGAGCAGACGTCTCTGCTTCGCCCTCGCATTATTGACAGCCTTAATTTTGTTTTGCTTTTTCTTTCAGTTTGTGTGCTTGAAGTTGGCCTCTTCCTTCCTTCCCATCATGCGGAATTGCCCTGGACTCCCCGACCGCCCTTGTGGAACGTTCATGTCGGCGATCGAGACGAACCCTCACTCCTTATGCCCGCTGTGTCGAGGTCAACGGTGTGAAAGGGATAATATCTGTAGTGAGTGCAGGGAGTGGCTACCTCCCAGTGGGAGAGGTTTACCCGGCAGCGTAAGAAGGAGCCTAAGCGTGACCGTTCTCCTTCAAGGGTTGCCTTGAAGAAGGAAGGTTCCAAGGACTCTTCTTCCGCCACCTGAACCTCCTCTGAAGCTCCCACTCGATCGGTCTCTCGCGAGAGGCCGGCGAGTGGTAGCGCAGGCCCTTTTGTTTCCCAATCTCGGGGTTCGGGAGAGGGCGTTGCCTCCCATAGCGAGGCAGCTCCCCCTCCTACTCCAGGGGAGGGCATTGATTCTGTCGATGACCATGTGACTAACGATGATCTTTTACAGCTTTGGGCTTCCTTGGGGCTTAAGGGCTCACCCTCCAAGGAAGCCCTGTTTGACCTGATCCAGTTGGGTGCAGCTGTCAAGCAGTCGCCGGTAATAGCAGAGGTAGATCCTCTGTCTATTGTCGACGTTGTTGTGGCAGAGGCTTTCGATGGGTCGGGTCAAACCCCTGCTGCGGTTGCGGTTGTTGCTGAAGGCTCAGTTCCCCCCTCCGAACATCCTTCGAGGGAGGAGCTGGGTCCAACGGTCTCTCCTGCGGGTGACTCTCCCCCTCGGGGGAGTGCACTGACAGAGACTCCTCTTCGTAGGATAGACGATGGTGTTGCTGTGCCTCGAGGTCGTCTTCGCCGTAAGGCTCGCCCTCTTCTTCGCCGTAGAGGCCTTCCTTCTCCTTACAAGGGAGTTAGGAGGCGCCTCTTTGGGTCTTCGCCTTTGACTTCCCCCGCAGAGGATCCTCCACGTCAAGAGCTCAAATTGTTCGCGATCTCCGACGCCTGCCAGACCTTCCAGTCTTCCATCTCCGCTCCTGGACACAGATGCGCAGTAGGCGCCCACGCACCCCTTTGTCCAATGGGCACCGGTCCCTTTGGGGCAGGAGGGCTATTCTCACAATGTGGGTGAGTCCCTCGAGCGCCAGGTCCTAGTGGTTCCTTAGTTAGCGCACAGGCGCTCACAGGTTCCTCTGGATTTGCTGCGCCCAGACGATCTCCTGAGTCTCGCCGTAGATCTCCTGCTCGCCAGCGCCCTCCTGCACGCCAACGCTCACCTACGCGCCAGCGCTCTCCTGTGCCACAGAGACCTCCTGTGCGCCAGCGTTCTCTAGCTCACCAGCGCACTTCTGTTCCTGCTACTCGCATTGCGCGCCATCGGTCTCCTGAGCGTCCACGATCTCCTGCTCGTCAGCGCACAACGGCGCGCCCTGTTCCTGATGCTCGCCATGCGCGCCAACGTTTGCCCGCGCGCCCACGATCTCCGGATCTGGGCGCAGGCAGGGACACTGTCCCTCCGCCTCCTCGTCGACGTTCTCCTACGCGCCAGCCATCGCCTACGCGCCATCACACGCACTTCCAAGACAGCCCGAGTTCCTGTGCGGTGCGCCCACGAGATGTGTCCTGAGCCCGCCCACGAGCGTTTGCCTTTGCGCACATCCCCGCCCTCTGGTCCTGCACCCCAGTTGGTTCCTTCTGAACGCGCAACTGCGCGCCAACGATCTCCTGCGCGCCAGCGACCTCCTACGCACCAACGCGCCCCCGCGCCAGATCGCCACAGGTCTCCGACACGCCAACGCGCTAACTCGCCTGTGGGTAGTCGTTCTCGTGTTCGCGCTACGCGCCATCGCTCGCCAACGCGCCATCACTCGCCAACGCGCCATCACTCACCAACGCGCCATCGCTCGCCAACGCGCCACCGATCGCCTACACGCCATCGTTCTCCCGATCGCCAGTGCTCGCCCTTGCAGCCACGCGCCCGCTCGCCCACGCGCGCCCGCGCACATATGCGCCAGCGTTCGCCCGCGCGCTAACCAGCGGTTCTACCATTGCGTGAGCGTCAGCGTGACCTCGCCAGCGGTTCCCGCCGGGTATCGCAGCGAGCCCAACCGTGCGAGTCTTCGGGGACGTGTGCTTCCAGATCCTCGGCCTCGCGATCACCACCCCGCAAGCGCAGAGCTGCGCACGTCCAGGAGCAGAAAGAATCTTCGGAGAGGTCTACGCAACATTCTTCTTTTCAGGCAGGTCCCGTAGTATCCACTCCTAAGGATCAGCTGATCCCCTTCCCTCCAGCGGGTGTTGCTGACACTGCACCGGTCAGCCGCCAGCCCTGGTTCGGGTCCCTGATCAAAGCGGTCGTGCAGGCGATGAAGCCGGCCCTCGCTGATCTGGGACTGAAACCAACGGCACCCGCGTCCCCTCTGAAGAGAAGTAGAGGAGTGGACTTCGTGGTAACTTCTCCTAGGGTTAAGTTGGCTCCCAAGAAGTTCGTCGGGAAGGCCCCTTCCCCCTCGCAGACGTTTTCTTCCCCTGTGGACGAAGCCTTTCCGTCCTCAGGAGAATCCAGCGAGGTGAGGCGTTCTCCCACGGCACCAATGGGAGGAACCCCACCGCGAGGAAGAGAACCATCTCGCGAGGAGAGGAGCCCCCAGACTTCTTTGCTTGAGTACTGTATCCCTCCCAGGAGGGAGCCTAAGGACTTGAAGACTGCTCCTAAGTCTTCTACCCGGATTCGACCAGAGCTACCGAGACCCCAGGAGAACGTCCACGTATCTCCCCAAGTAGAGCTACTGGGGACAGGAGACCTTGCTGCCAGTCCACAAGGAGGAGAGCAGCACGAGTCGGAGCATGCCTTTTGGCAGGTCCTGAGTCTAATGAGGCAACTCAACGGATTCAAGGACCCCAAGACCGCCCTCCGCGAAGGCAAGGATACGGTCCAGGACCAAGTCTACGGTACCCAGAAGCTCCCAAAGGCCAGTGCGGCTCTGCCCTGGTCCCAGGGAGTGAAGAGTGCCAGAGACAAGGTTGAGGGCCAGCTCACCGAACTCGCCTCCTCCAGCCGTTCCTCTGCCGGGAACAAACTCCTCCCACCTCCTCGCGTACAGCAGAGGAGGTACTTCGAGATCATGGGGGAGTCTTGTTTAGCTCTTCCCCTCCACCACTCTGTGGAAGAGCTCTCTAGGGGGATTTCTCTCGAGAAACTCTCCGCCTGGCAGGTGACATTCTCGGCTACGGAGATCCTAAGCCAGGGAGAAGTCGTGAAGTGTGCCATGCAGGCCACTTCGTGGCTGGACATCTGGCTGGGGTCTCTGGGCATCCTGTTGCGATCCGAGGACTTGTCCAAGGAGAGCACCTGGAAGGCCCTTAAGACTTTCCTCCTCTCGGGCACACGCTCCATCGAGTTTTTAGCTCACCAAGTTTCGAACTTGTGGGCAAACTCGATCCTAAAACGTCGGGATGCCGTGACTGAGAGGTTCCACTCGAAAATCCCAGCCGTGGATGTCAGCAAGCTCAGACACTCCTCCATCCTTGGAGAGAGTTTGTTCGAGCCCAAGGATGTGGAACGGACAGCTGAGAGGTGGAGGAAGTCGAATCAAGATTCGCTCCTCCAAAGGGCCCTTACATCTCGGCCCTACAAGCCTCCAGCTCCTCAACAACAACATCAGCAGCCTCGTCAGTCTAGGACATCGAGACAGGCTCCGGCAGCAAAGGCAAAGGTGTCTAAGCAGCAGCCCTTTCCTGTCAAGGACAAGAAAGGCGGAAAGTCCTCCAGGGGAGGTAAGAATCCTAGGGGGAGCGGCCGAGGCCGTAAACGCTAGGATTGGCAATCCCCCTGCATGTCCACCAGTGGGGGGATGCCTACAAAGTTGCGCGGACAGGTGGCAGCAACTCGGGGCCGATTCTTGGACGATCTCTGTGATCAGCCAAGGATATCGTGTCCCGTTCATAACATCTCTTCCTCCCCTGGCAGCGAATCCAGTGTCGTTGAGCTCCCATGCCATGGGATCGGTAAAGGGGCTAGCCCTTCGGGCAGAAGTCGAGACCATGCTCAAGAAGGATGCTCTCCAGGAGGTCGTCGACGGCTCCCCAGGCTTCTTCAGTCGACTCTTTCTTGTAAAGAAGGCGTCTGGAGGCTGGAGACCTATCATCGACTTCTCAGCTCTGAACAAGTTTGTCAAGCAAACTCCGTTCAGCATGGAGACAGCGGACACGGTCAGACTTGCAGTGAGACCGCAAGACTTCATGTGCACTCTGGATTTGAAGGACGTGTACTTCCAGATCCCAGTCCATCCATCTTCCAGGAAGTACTTGAGATTCAGCCTAAACAACAAGACCTACCAGTTCAAGGTGCTGTGTTTCGGTCTCTCCACAGCACCTCAGGTGTTCACCAAGGTGTTCACCCTGATTTCTTCGTGGGCACACAGGATCGGCATCCGTCTCCTCCGCTATCTGGACGACTGGCTGATCCTGGCAGACTCGGAGTCGACCCTTCTTCGACACCGAGACAAGCTTCTGGGACTTTACCAAGATCTAGGGATCATGGTAAATCTCGAGAAGTCTTCTCTGCTTTGAACTCAACGACTGGTATATCTAGGCATGATATTAGACACCAAATTCCACAAAGCCTTTCCATCAGACAACAGGATAGCAAGGCTGAGGAGGGTCGCAAGACCTTTCCTCGGACAGGAAATCCTTCCAGCCCAATCTTGGTTACGTCTCCTAGGTCACCTGGCCTCCCTGGCCCGTCTAGTTCCGAACGCCCGCCTCAGGATGAGATCCCTACAATGGCGGCTCAAGTACCGGTGGAACCGAGGCAACAATTCCCCGGACACCCTGGTCACTATGGGACCCGCGGAACGGGCGGACCTGCAGTGGTGGCTGACCGACGAAAACTTTCGAAAGGGAGTGGATCTTCTCGTCCTCCCCCCGGATTTGATGCTGTTCTCGGACGCGTCAAATGAAGGGTGGGTGGCCCACGTTCTGAACCAGAGGATCTCAGGCCTATGGTCAGAATCAGAAAGGTGCCTCCACATCAACCTGCTAGAAATGAAGGCCGTCTATCTGGCCCTTCAACAGTTTCAACAGGTCCTGGCGGGTCACTTCGTGGTGGTGATGAGCGACAACACCACAGTAGTGGCTTATATCAACAAGCAGGGAGGTACCTTTTCTCAACAGCTATCCCATCTTGCAGTAGAGATACTGAGGTGGACCGAAGTCCACTCGATTCCACTATCAGCTCGCTTCATTCCGGGCAAAAGGAATGCTCGCCGACAGTCTAAGCAGAGCATCGCAGATAGTGAGTACCGAGTGGTGTTTGGATCCTCAAGTAGCCAACAAAGTCCTGACTTTGTGGGGTTCCCCGACAGTGGACCTGTTCGCGACAGCTTTGAACTTCAAGTTGCCGCCGTACTGCTCCCCAGTCCCGGACCCCAAGGCACTCTGGCAAGATGCCTTCCAACAACGGTGGGACAACATTGACGCCTACGCCTTTCCACCGTTCTGTCTGATGAGAAGGGTGCTCAACAAGACCAGACTATCAGTCAACCTGTCAATGTCCTTAATAGCTCCGCTATGGCATCACGCAGAGTGGTTCCCGGACCTTCTGCAGCTCCTGACGGAACTCCCGAGAGAACTTCCCCCACGGCACTAGCTACTCAAGCAACCACACTGCAACATCTACCACAAGGCCGTAGCTTCGCTTCGGCTTCACGCCAGGAGACTATCCAGCGTCTCCTCACTGAGAGAGGCTTTTCGCAACAAGTTGCGGAGAGGATGTCTCGACACCTGCGAAGGTCATCTGCAGGGGTCTACCAGGCGAAGTGGAGAGTCTTCTGTGGTTGGTGTCGTGGAAGGGGTATCTCTCCCCTCAATGCCACTATTCCAGCAATAGCAGAGTTTCTCGTGTATTTGCGGGAGGAAATGCGCCTTTCAGTCTCGGCGGTGAAAGGCTATCGCTCAGCCTTAAGCTTAGCCTTCAGGCTGAAAGGAATAGACATTTCTTCCTCGCTGGAACTTTCTTTACTCATACGAAGCTACGAACTTACCTGCCCTCAGTCGGAAGTGAGACCTCCTTGGAACGTGGTTTGCGTCCTCAGGGCTCTTAAGAGACCTCCGTTCGAACCATTACGCCAGGCCTCTGATCGACACCTGATTCGGAAGACGGCATTCCTGCTCGCTTTGGCTTCAGCCAAGCGGGTCAGTGAACTTCATGGTCTCTCATACGACGTCGCCCATTCAAGGAGATGGGGGGAGGTAACGTTCGGGTTCGTCCCTGAGTTTGTAGCTAAGACTCAGAACCCTGGAGTGCCGGACCCCGGTTCGACTCCTTCAGGGTCTCAAGTCTCCGTTCTGTAACAAGTGACCCAGACCATCTGTTACTATGTCCAGTGAGAAGTCTTGAGGCATTATCTGAAGAGAACAGCTGCAGTCCGTCCTCGCGTGCAAGCCCTGTTTGTGAGCACGGGAAGGACGAGGAGGAGGGTCACCAAGAATACTATCTCTGCCTGGATCCGAAGGGTCATTCACCACGCCCTGAATCCAGATCCTCCTCCGTCACGTCGTCCCAGAGCACACGATGTCAGAGGCATCGCTACTTCTCTGGCTTTTAAGAGAAACTTCTCGGTGACGCAGGTGCTACAAGCTGGGGTCTGGAAGCGTCAAACGACCTTCACAGCCCACTACCTGCAGGATGTGACCCACAGGAGCCTTGATGCATTCTCGATCGGCACTGTGGTGGTTGCACAACAGCTGGTCTAACCTCAGACTCCTTAATGGACAGGTAGCAGAAGGTTGAGGGCATTGTTACCCGGTTTTAGACTGCATGAATGAAAGAGTATGTCTGGCCCTTACGTCTTTCTTCATCCTCCCCTCTCTTGGGGAAAGCAGCATCCTGGGTTCTCTGCATAGCTGACCTCGAACCTCTGCAGGTAAACCATGCTTCCTTGTTTCCTAGTATTAAGATAATACTGTCGCGTCCCCCATACCCGGACGTGGTGGTATTAGGAACGTCCTAGCCTAGAATTCCATCTAAAGGATTTCAGGTCAACTTCCTAGGACGAGTCACACTTCAATCCTCCACACACAAGCTTATGTAGGCCGCTCGTTCCTTGCGGAGCAAGGAACTTGCGAGGTGCAGGGACTCTGTTTCTCGAGTGCTGCTCACTCGTATTCTGAGTCCCCGGGTAAAAGCCAAAGCCAGTAAGGCCGGGACTTTCCTCCCTACCTAAGGGGTAAGTCACCCCATGTAAATAGCGTGGTTTGTAGTTCGGTTACGGAACAAATGACAAATTCAGAGATAATTTGTATTTTTCCTAACCATACAAACCTTAGCTATTTACACATATTTGCCCGCCAGCCCTGTCCCCCAAGGCAAGTCCTACCTCTAAGTGAAGTGAAGCAGTTCACTGGTGTGTGAGGGGGGAAGGGGTAGCTAGCTATCACTCCCCTACCCCCTTGCTAACTAGCGCCGGGGTAATTAACCCTCGTTAAAATTCTAATGGCTCATCATTTCAGCTACGCCGAAAGTAAAACCCCATGTAAATAGCTAAGGTTTGTATGGTTAGGAAAAATACAAATTATCTCCGAATTTGTCATGTTGAGTATGGAAGCATCAGTGTAAGTAAAGTAGCTTTGTGGATCGATCACTGGTCAGGAGCAGTCAGGTACCTAGCTGACACAGGATTTGCCCTACCCAGACTAGAGGCAAGCTGTGAAAGACATTGTTCTGACGAGGGAAAGGGAGGTAGAGTTCCTAATGCATCAGTGGTTAATCGATGGGCGAATTAGGTGCCAAAGTGCGACACTTTGGCACCTAATTGGCCCATCGATCAGCCGCTGATGCATTAGGAACTCTACTGCCGTGACTTCCAAATTTCACAAGCTAACCAGTCGGCGAAAGGTATTAAACCTTCGTAACTCCTCTTACAGGTAGAAGCGACAACTGAGAATTGGAGGAAGATCAGTCAGAACTCCTTGCTGTATTGAGCTATTTCCTTTCAACAACCAGAGACCGCCTCCACCTCATGCCAAGTTAGAGGAAAATCGCAGCCACCACAACCTCATCAGTAAGCTCCTAGGGGAAACATTTGACCTGAAGGATCAATCCTCAAGAAGGCTTCTAAGACAACATTCCCCTTAGGGGGACCCATTCCTTCCACTACACCACCTTTGGGGGGATGCCTGTAGTCCAGTTGGAGGAGGTGGTAGTATCACAGAGTGGGAAGATGGACTCTAGATGTCCTTCGAGCCAGATACCTCCTGAACATCAGCTTTTAAGATCCCGATCCATCCATCCTCCAGGAAGTACCAACAAGTAGTAAAAGCTATCAGAGTATTCCAGTTCATGGTACTTTAGTAAAGCCTTTCAACAGTTTCTCAAGTCTTTACAAGAGTCTTCTCTCTGGTTTCAATATGGGAACAGGCCAACAGCATTCATCTCTTTTGTTACCTGAACAACTGGCTGATTCTAGACTCGGAGGAAACCTTTCTTCTCTACCGAGACAGGCTCCTTTTCTTGTCTCAATGTAGGGATCGTGATGGATCGAAAGTCTGTGCTAGTGCCCATGCAAAGACTTAACATACCTAGGAATGGATTCTCAGGAAAGGTTATCCCGACTACAAAAGGTGGCAGAAACTTTTAGGGCACCTTATAACCTTGTAGTGCCTATACTTGGCAGTCATCTTCGCCTTCGGTCACCTCAGTAGGAGTTGAAACGGCAGTGGACCCAACATTTTGACCATCCTCTTTCACTAGAGCCAATAGGAGAAGATGCCGTAAGGGATCTATGATGGTGGTTGGATGATTTAAACCTCCAGAAAGTTTATTCACTCTTGATCCTTTACCCGAAGTTCTTATTCACGACGCATCCAAGAAAAGTTGGGGAGCTCACTTCTATTAACATTTGGTGTCAGATCTCTAGTCCTAGCAGGAGTGCCAAGACCCTATGAATGTCTTAGAACTGAAAACAACCTTCCTAGCTCTTCAGCATTTTTGCTTTCTTCTAGCAGGTCACTCAGTGGTATTCAGGAGCAGCAACTCCCACTGTGGTGGCCTACATAAACCAACAAGGAGGTTCAGTACTGTGTCACCTTTTTGGAAATAATTTGTATTTTCCTAACCATACAAACCTGAAGCTCTTTACACATACTGGCCCTCCATCACCTATCCTCGGAAGTCCTTCCTGCAATTGCAAAGTGGCTTGTTTTGGCTACTGCGTGTGTGAGCGGGATGGTTGGTCCTACCCACCGCTACCGTCCCCACTAACTAGCAGAGGGTAGTTGCACCTCGCTAAAAGTTTTACGGATGGTTTTAGCTGTCACCAAAATATATCCCCATAGTAAAGAGCTTCAGGTTTGTATGGTTAGGAAAAATACAAATTATTTCCAAATTTGACATTTGTTCCCAGTCATACAAAGCTGAAACCTTTAACTTATGCTGCCTGCCTCAACCACTCGCCAAGTTCTAGGTTAAGGTTATAGTGAAGGTTACGCCATCTGGCTGGCAGGCAGGGCCTACCCTCCACCTGCCAGCTACTGCTACTACCTAGTTGAAAGCTTAAATGGAGATTTCATTTTTCAATATTTAACTTAGCCGGTGATTATATAGCTTATATAGCTGCAACTCTGTTGCTCGACAGACAACTCTACGGAAAAACTCGCCAGCGATCGCTACACAGGTTGCGGGTGTGCCCAACAGCGCCATCTGTCGACCAGATACCCAGCTCTCAATGTAAACAAAGACTCAATTTTCTCTCTGTCGAGGTGTCGACAAGACGTACTTTACTCGCTGTTGCTAAACTGGAGTTTTTCACATCTATTTGGTGAAGTACTATATTCTAGTTTTGAGCTTTCGCTATGCAGGTGTTTTATCTTCATCTTAAATCTTGAACTCGTTTTGGATAGATTTAATTATGGTGACAAAGAGAGTATGGACTTTCTTTCACTTTTAAATGGCCGACCCTTCCCTTAGACGGAAGTGTGTTTAGGCTTTTAGTAATTATCTTATCACGTTATAGATTTTCCTCTATATATTTTATATCTCTCCGCCTTTATTAGGCCTCTTCGATTAACTTTCCATTTATTATAAACATATAAAAATAAATTTTAATGTTTTGTTTATATGCGACCTTTCCTGAGAGTAGGCGGTCCTAACTTGGAAACCGAAGTTAATCAACGTTGAGCCCTTTATATTGTAATTAGCTTTTAAAGAGCTAAGGATTTAAAACTTTTTAAATGTAATATTTTATGAAAGAATTTCTTTGATAGTCTTCGTACTGTTTTCAAAGATGAACTTACGTTTAGTTTATTTATGCTACGCAGTTGTTGACGTTCAGGACGTTCAACATGCGCTCTATCGTTACGATAGAGAGAGAGTGTATCACGGTTTCACTTTGCAGTAAGAGTAAATCGATTCTGACGTTTTGTTCATTCTTTCTTAGCTTAAATGTTTTAAATTCTATTTTAAAGGAACTTTTTATTTGAAAAACCTTTCAGTTTTTTCCTTTAGTCAAATAACATGTTTTTTTGACGAAATATAATTGGGCTCTTCTCTTAGATGCGAAATCAAGAGAGAAAGAGAGAGAGAGATAGAGACGGAGGGAGAGAGAGGAGAGAAAACGTTCCGTTCAAGCGGGTAACGTTGTTCTCGAGTTACTCTCGTCCCTAGTCGCTGTACGGGGAGGAAGGATAAAACGTTTTTAGTTTTTTATTCTCGCCCCAGGCTATGTGCGGTGAGAGAGTGAAAACGTAGTTATATGAACTAGTGTTTAGTCTCTTTCCCAGCCACTGATTTTTTTATCTTAAAATATGTTTTCTGTTTTTTGCTGGTATTAATGAGCTTGCATTATACGACTGATTTCGCAATTACTACCTTTTAATGAAGGGTAGAATTGCGTGTTTCAGGTAGAAATCAGTAAAAGTTTCGATTTCATTGAAATAAGTGCAAAACAGAAAATCGAAGTGATAAAGTGATATGCGCAAAGTGTTACAGTGTTGCGTCCGAGGGTTCGTCTGTTCGTGCCTGTCGTTCACCTAGTCCGGGACCTCTTGCATGCTCCCAAGCCCAGGGGAGAAGTAATGTCAAACGACTTATGGGTTCGAGAGGCCTTGATCAACGAACAGACGTTTTCCCTCTATGGTATCGGGTGTATCTTACCAAGATCTCCCCTACCATAAGACGAGAGAGACGTTGTTTCTCCTCGTCATCCGAAGGCTTTTCGCATAAGAAACCTGTCACAAGGTTTCGAAGCCCTTAAGCGAAAGTCAGTCCTTTCAGGACAGGTCCAGCGTCCTAGTTACAACCATTAGGACAGCTCTGACCCTATGCAGTCATCGCATAACTGCTCGCCGCCTAACAAAAGCGTAACACAGACTCCGAGAGTCTTTTTTTGTTGGCAAAGTGTTGCGGTCACAGACGTTACCCTCGTCTCTTAATACAACCATTTCCGTTGATCCTTAATGGGTTGTATGGCAAGACATGCAGTATATGCTTGCCTCCCTTATGGAAGACTATTCTGCCGATTAGTCCGTTGAGTCTAGCCGTTTATCTCATCGATATCCTGGCTTTCAGCCAACCTAACGTTCCTTTGTGCTTACTGTTGACGTTGGCGTGGCTTAGTCACGTCAGTCAGGTTGTTTAGAACCACACTCGATGCGGTCTCGTGTGGTTTTTCAGCCGCATTTGGACGTTAGGCCACTTGCTGATGCTCCTGTTGACGTTCAAGACGTTCACTAACAATCGGAGTTGACTTGTTTTGACGCTGTGCGTCAACCTCCGCATTCTAGAGTTGTTTTGACTGCTCAGTCTAGGCAGTCAAAGCAGTCTCGAGTGGACGCTGTGCGTCCTCACGCACCTGTTGTGGTTGACAGTTCAGTTGTTGACAGTTCACAGACTGTCAAGCAGTTACATGACGTTGCGTTTTGGTCCGCTACTAATGCACCAGTGAGTGTGGACTCTGCTTGTAAAGCATTGCCACCACGGTAGGTCTCTCCCTTGCTTGAGACTCAGCTTTTATCGGACAAGGTTCCTGTAGATGAGGAAGTTGCTGTTGCCCCTCCTACTGATATTCCCTTGAGGACTCTGTCAGATGGAGAGGAGCCTAAAGCTGCTTAGCCCCCTATGGACTTTAATTAAATCATGATGATTTTTTTAAGGATCTTTGTCCGGATCTTTTTGTAACTGCTACTCCTCGTTCGCCTAAACGTCAGAGCTTACACTAGGCCTAGCTACTTCGAAGCCGTTGTTTTTAAGCTAGTGCTCTCTCGCTCTCCTAGAGAGCTTTACGTTGGCTAGGCGACTGGTTTTTCACCAGGAGGAGTTTGGGGGATACAGCCTTTGCTTTCCCTTCTTTTAAACTGGTTTATAGAGCGAGAGTCTGATATGACACGAGAGAAGCATGCCTCTGCCCAGATAGACTTCTCAATTCTCGTAGACTCTCCCTGGCGCCTGGCCAGGAGACGCTCCAAGTTTTTACAGGTCAACTTCACAGCTGTTTTCGAGCCTTTGAAGTTTTGCTGTACAATTATGTCATGCATAACAAGGCTTTCAGGGATGGTAAGCGGTACCGTCTCAGTCGCTAACCCCGTCTGTGCCGCACCTGCTCCCGTAGACCCTAAATGGGCTTTGCTGCAAGACATGCAGTCCAAGCTTGCGTCCTTGATAGAGGACTTTAATGCGGAGAAGGTTGCTACCGAACCTTCTGGCCAACAACCTTCCAACCGGTCGGTTGTGCGCCCTGTTGACGCTGAGGTAACCTACTCGCGTCTGCCAGTTGAGGTGGTTCCTCCACCGATGCGACCCAGTGTGGGTTGCCAGCCGCACGTTGACGTTAAGCGACGCTCGGAGGTGGTTGTTGACGTTCAGGACGTTCAACAACCAGAAGAGGTGACTTGTTTTGACGCAGTGCGTCAACCTCAGCAACCCGGTAGGGTGTTGACTGCATAACCCAGACGGTCTAGACAGTCTCGGGTTGACGCTGTGCTTCCTCGCGCACCCATGGTTGTTGACAGTTCACAGACTGTGCAGCAGTTCCATGATGTTGCGTCCGGCTCCGTCACGCATGCACCAGTGCGACCGGACTCAGCGAGCCAGACGTTGCCCACTCCGTTGCCGTTTCCTCATCAGTTTTCGGATGAGGAACCCTCTGATGAGGACGTTGCTGAACAACAAGACGATCAGCCCCCAGAATAGATCAAGCCCTGCTATCCATCCAGAAGATGCTGAAGAAGGAACGCTGCTCAGTCAGGCTGTGGATGAGTCTGGTAGGGACGCTGTCATCCGTGGAACAATTTGTGTCACTAGGAAGACTACACCTCCGTCCTCTTCAATACCATCTAGCTTTTCACTGGAAAAAGGACAAGACGCTAGAAGCGGTCTCGATCCCGGTTTCCGAAAAGATAAAGTCTTGTCTGACTTGGTGGAAGGACAATATCAACCTAAGAGAGGGTCTTCCCCTGGCTGTTCAGACTCTCAACCACGTTCTCTTCTCGGACGCATCGGACGTGGGCTGGGGCGCGACACTAGACGGTCGGGAATGCTCAGGACTGTGGAACTCGAGTCAGAGGAGCATGCATATCAACTGCAAGGAGCTGTTGGCAGTACATCTGGCCTTGAAAAGCTTCAAGTCTCTCCTTCGAGGCAAAGTGGTGGAAGTTAACTCGGACATCACCACGGCCTTGGCGTACATCTCCAAACAAGGAGGTACCCACTCACTGACGTTGTACGAGATCGCAAGGGACCTGCTCATCTGGTCAAAAGGGCAAGACATCTCCCTAGTAACGAGGTTCATCCAAGGCGACTTGAACGTCATAGCAGATTGTCTCAGTCGGAAAGGGCAAGTAATTCCAACCGAATGGACCCTCCACAAGGATGTGTGCAAGAGACTTTGGGCCACTTGGGGTAAAACCATCCATAGATCTCTTTGCAGCCTCGCTGACCAAGAGGCTTCCAATCTA
Organism: Palaemon carinicauda; assembly: GCF_036898095.1. Classification (NCBI taxonomy): domain Eukaryota; kingdom Metazoa; phylum Arthropoda; class Malacostraca; order Decapoda; family Palaemonidae; genus Palaemon; species Palaemon carinicauda. The sequence continues at coordinate 20,160,065 of NC_090761.1, forward strand.
TTGCTCTCCAGTCCCGGACCCAGCAGCAATACATATAGATGCTTTCCTCCTAGATTGGTCACATCTGGATCTCTACGCATTCCCACCGTTCAAGATTGTCAACAAGGTACTGCAGAAGTTCGCCTCTCACGAAGGGACAAGGTTGACGTTAGTTGCTTCCCTCTGGCCCGCGAGAGAATGGTTCACCGAGATACTTCGATGGTTAGTAGACGTTCCCAGTAGTCTTCCTCTAAGGGTAGACCTTCTACGTCAGCCACACGTAAAGAAGGTACTCCAAAGCCTCCACGCTCTTCGTCTGACTGTCTTCAGACTATCGAAAGACTCTCGAGAGCTAGAGGCTTTTCGAAGGAAGCAGCCAGTGCGATTGCTAGAGCAAGGAGAGCGTCTTCCATTAGAGTCTACCAATCGAAGTGGGAAGTCTTCCGAGACTGGTGCAAGTCAGTTTCTGTATCCTCGACCAGTACCTCTGTAGCTCAAATAGCTGTTTTTCTCTTATACCTGAGAAAAGGACGATCCCTTTCAGCTCCCACTATCAAGGGCTACAGAAGCATGTTGGCATCGGTCTTCCGGCATAGAGGCTTAGATCTTTCCAAACATAAAGATCTGCAAGACCTCCTTAAGTCTTTTGAGACCACCAAGGAGCGTCGTTTGGCTACCCCTGGATGGAATTTAGACGTGGTACTAAGATTCTTCATGTCAGACAGGTTGGAGCCGTTACAATCAGCCTCCCTGAAAGATCTCACTCTTAAGACTCTTTTCCTGGTATGCTTAGCCTCGGCTAAAAGAGTCAGTGAGATTCATGCCTTCAGCAAGAACATCGGATTTTCGTCAGAAAAAGCCACTTGTTCGCTACAACTTGGTTTTCTAGCCAAAAATGAGCTGCCTTCTCGGCCTTGGCCTAAATCTTTCGATATCCCCAGCTTATCGGAGATCGTAGGCAATGAACTAGAAAGAGTCTTATGCCCTGTTAGAGCTCTTAAGTTCTATTTAAAGCGTACTAAACCTTTACAAGGCCAATCTGAAGCTTTATGGTGTTCAGTTAAGAAACCATCCTTGCCTATGTCAAAGAATGCTTGGTCAGACTTTATCAGATTGTTAATACGAGAAGCTCATTCACATCTGAGTGAGGAAGACCGAACTTTGCTTAAAGTGAAGACGCACGAAGTTAGAGCTGTAACAACTTCCGTGGCCTTTAAGCAAAATATATCTCTGCAAAGTATAATGGACGCAACCTATTGGAGAAGCAAGTCAGTGTTCGCGTCATTTTACTTGAAAGATGTCCAGTCTCTTTACAAGAACTGCTACACACTGGGACCATTCGTAGCAGCGAGTGCAGTAGTGGGTAAGGGCTCAACCACTACAATTCCCGAATTCCTTATCCTTTTAATCTGTCTCTTGAAATGTTGTTTTTTTTATGGGTTGTCCGGAAGGCTAAGAAGCCTTTTGCATCCTGGTTGATTTGGCGGGTGGTCAAAGTCATTTCTTGAGAGCGCCTAGATTAGGGGTTTGATGAGGTCCTGTTGTATGGGTTGCAACCCTTGATACTTCAGATCCTAGGGGTCGATCAGCATCCTAAGAGGATCGCGAGGCTCCGTAAGGAAGACGTACTTGAAAGGCAGAGTAATTGTTCAAGTCGACTTCCTTACCAGGTACCTATTTATTTTGTTTTTGTTATTTTGATAACTTCTAAAATGAAATAAAAAACTCTTAGCTCATAAAAGTGTAAACATATATTACTGGTCTCTACCCACCATCCTGGGTGTGAATCAGCTATATAATCACCGGCTAAGTTAAATATTGAAAAATGTTATTTTGATTATAAAATAAATTTTTGAATATACTTACCCGGTGATTATAAATTAAATGACCCTCCCTTCCTCCCCAATAGAGACGCAGTGGGACGAGGGGAAAATTGAGTCTTTGTTTACATTGAGAGCTGGGTATCTGGTCGACAGATGGCGCTGTTGGGCACACCCGCAACCTGTGTAGCGATCGCTGGCGAGTTTTTCCGTAGAGTTGTCTGTCGAGCAACAGAGTTGCAGCTATATAAGCTATATAATCACCGGGTAAGTATATTCAAAAATTTATTTTATAATCAAAATAACATATTTTTTGAAGTCATACTCCTTATTAAAGATCTCCAATTTTTATGGATGGGATAAATACAAATTGATTTTAAAAATGTGTGATGGTTTTAAATGAACTAAACTAATAACTTTACTTCTAAAATGCCAGACTACTCACAAATTTTATTGAGTTTGTGTGTGTGTGTGTGAGAGAGATAGATAGAGATGAATTTAAGAATATCATTTACAAATATCCTTACAAGTTGTGTTCTTCCTTTTTTCCAGGTTTGTAGTTACTACTAAGATTTCTAAGTTTGAGTTTTGATCTGGAATTGTCATGCATTGCACAGTACAGTAACCTGGTTTGGGGAAATTATTCTTTCTGCCCTCATGAGGTGAGTCCTCAAGTAGCTGATGTTAGTCATTGTAAGTTTTAAGTATTTTTTTTTTATTCCTAAATTATATCCCTTTTCATAATATGATTATTGACAGGGAATATGCATATACTAAACCTCGATAGTCTTTCATGTCACACTTTGTCGCTGTCCTTTAATATCTAGGGAAAATAATCTGAATATGAAACTTACAGCCCCCCTCATCTTTTTTTAAGAGATGAGGTAACCTATCAAAATCACTCTAGCAGTAATTTTTATGCATATCAGTGCAATTCTTCCATTATCCGCTTGCACCCCCGAGTCAAGTAAATTCCTCATCAATTTCTAATCCTTCATCTCCCTCACTGTCATTTAAGTCAATAAGCATATAATTTCTCACTCCTCAGCTAGAGCATACACTTAGTATTAGTTAGAGGGTGTTTTTGTTTCCATCCAAAGTCTAATCCTTGATACATACGAAATCCGATATTTGCACTTCAGTACAATATATTTACCCCTGTATGCTTTCCTTTCACCCCTGTTATATTTGCATTACTCTACAGAGAATCCCAATCACTTCTGTATAGCTATTTCAGCCACCATTGCTTGGTCACAAAATTCATTTGTCCCGTAGAATACACTTATTTAAATGAAAAAAAAAACCTTTGCTCCTTTATTCATGTTTGCTGTTAGAACCATTTGTAAACCATTTATAAAGTAGATGTATCCTGAAATCAATAAACTGGACTGTTTCACCTATCATTGATTTCAATCTTGTATTCTATAGAATGTTCTAATGTCTAATGATGGATAAAAGAAAAGAGTATTTTCGTGGGTCATACTAAATACAGTATACGCTTCTAACTATGTTGGAGTCTGTAGTAGTACTTTGAACAATCGGCAAATTCATATGATTTGATTGAGAAACTGATGGACATGTCTCTCCACATCTTTGTAAATAGGTGATACCTTATAAGATTATTTATCTGACAATAAAGTAGGATGGTAATCACCCATGCTTTTCTAGACAAACAATGGTACATATAACTGAACTTTGTTCCGTAACCGAAATACAAACCACGCTATTTACATAGGGTTTACTTTCGGCATAGCTGAAAAGACGAGCCATTAGAATTTAACGAGGGTGTATTACCCCCGCACTAGTTAGCAAGGGGGTAGGGGGAGTGGTAGCTAGCTACCCCTCCCCCCCTCACACACCGGTGAACTGCTTCACTTCACTTTTGGCTCGGACAATGAACAGACGTCTCTGTCCCGTCCTCGCATGACAGCCATTAATGTTTTGTCTTACTTAATTACTTACTTTTCTTATACAGTACTTAATATATATGTAAACATTCTTATGTTTATGTATATATTTGAGTATAGAAATACAGTAAGTTTCCTTTTCAGTGTTTGTGCTGTGTGTGTGTAGGAAGTCCACTCATTGTACGATAACTTCTCCGTGTGGTCTCAGGCCACCACATTGACTTTTCATGGGTCGCGATCTCTCCCTTGGTCCTTCGGTCTCCCTTCGGCGGGCGCCATGGGGAATCGTCATCGCTGGACTTTACTTATTAATCTGTTTCTCTGCTGTTCCTCCTTCCCTACGGGGAACTTGGTCTATCAGCGTGGGGAACTTGGGAGTTTTGTTTGACTATGGTGTCTCTCTCTCTCCTTGAGGTCGTTCACCCTTTTATTTCTTCTACGTATTACGGTAGCTTCCTTCCCGTTGCGGGATGAGTTGCTACTCCGTTTATTTTGTCTCAATTATTTTTTAATTAAATCTAATTGTGTTTGTTAACTTTTCAGCTTCTGTGTAGAATGCTTCCCTTCAGGGTTCTTTCATTCTTACTATTAGTGAACATTCTTAGATGAATTACATATTTATAATTGTTATAATTCTGTTTTGTTACAGTTCTCCGCCTTCCCCCCCCCCCTTCCCGTGAGTGTCAGTGGGGGAGGAGGGTGCATTCCTGTGCGTAATTCTTATGTTCTTTTCCCGCAGGGGTCCTCTTCGGAGTTCCCCCGGGGGAATTAATGTTAACTAATTGTTTTATTTTCACAGTTAACTATCTAGTTTTTCGTTTGCCTAATGTGCCAACGAAGCAGAGCTGTCCTGTTGGGGCCTGGGGAGTCTGCCGTTGCCGCCTCCTCTACGACTTCGTCATGGGCGTGTCCCTTCTCGTAGAAGTTCTCCCGTGACAACTGTCAGCTCCTTAGTTCATATAGAACGCTCAGGAGGTTCGCCTCCATGGGTGGGTACTTCCCTTCCGAGGGAGGTTCCCTTCCCAGGTATGAGTTTTTTCCCCTTCAGGGGGTTGCATCTTCTCTTACCTTATTTTTTTCTGGTCCTCGGGCAGTTATGCTCTTGGTGCTGAGCGACCGCTTTTGTAACCATGCTCAAGGGGCTGACCGGTTGCAAGGCTGGACCATGGAGTTTGTGCGATTCTGCTCTTGGTGCTGAGCGGCTGCAGGAGCTCCTTTTCGGAGGGTTGCTCTTTATGGTCAGCTTGCTGATCCAACGGCCCTAAGGGGCGCCTTCATCAGTTCTTCCTGTCTCTTCTACAAAGTGTTCACCTCTCTCGTTCGCGAGAGAGGACACTCATAGAGACTCCTCTTCGGAGGACTCCCCTGCTGCTGTTGCTGAAGACTCAGTTCCCCCCTCCGAACATCTTCGAGGGGGCAGCTGAGTCCAACGGTCTCTCCTGCGAGTGTCTCTCCCCCTCGGGGGAGTTCACTAACAGAGACTCCTCTTCGGAGGACTGATGATGGTGTTCCTGTCCGTGGTCGTCTTCATCTTCAGCCGCAGAGGATCCTCCTCGACGAGAACAGACAGTTGCAGCTGCTTCGCTAGACCTGTCAGCAGTTTGTTCGCGATCTTCGACACCTGCCAGATCTTGTCTTCCTTCTCCGTTCCTGGATGCAGTAGCGCTGTGGGCGCCTCTCCACCCCATTTTCCAAACGGGCACCGGTCCCTTCGGGGCTAAGGGCTTATCTCACAATGTGAGTAAGTCCCTTAGGTGCCAGGTTTTTTTTTTATTTTTTTTTTTTTTATACCTATGCAACCTTGTTCTACTGCGCGCTCGCGCGCGCGGTAGTTCGCAAATGCTCTCTTGCTGTGGACCAGACTTCTGCTGAATCAACTCCTGATCGCCAACTCTTCTGAGACCTTCTGTGCGGCTACGCGCCATGTGCGCCTACGGTCTCCTGAACGCCCACGATCACCTGCTCTCCGGCGCACATCTGATCGCCCTTTCCTGATGTGCGCAATGCGCGCCAACGTTCGCCCTCGCGCCCACGATCTCCGGATCTGGGCGCAAGCAGGGAGATTTTCTTCACTGAACTCCATGTGCACCTGCTCGCCAGCGCGCATCTGCGCCCCCTTCCTGATGTGTGCAATACATGCCAACGTTCGCCCACGCGCCCACGATCTTCGGATATGGGCGCAGGCAAGGAGTTTATTCCTTCGCCTCCTCGCCGACGATCTCTCTGGTTCTGCACCCTCGCTGATATCGTCTGGCCGCGCATTTCTTCTGGCCACGCAAATACGCTCCTACGATCTCCTGGTTCCTGCCTTGTCACACGCAGTTCAAGAAGTTCCTATGCTAGCGCACAGGCGCTCACAGGTTCCTCTGGACTCGCAACGCCCTTCTGAAGTTTCCAGCACGCCTCCACTTCACATCGAGCCGCCCAGGAGAGACCTAAGCTAGCGCACAGGCGCTCACAGGCACCCCTGGGCTCTCCTTACGCGCCAGCGATCTCCTACGCTCCCGCGCGATTCTTCGCCTGCGCGATTCTTCGCCTGTGCGCAAGCGTTTTCAACGCGCCAACGCTTCAATCGTCGTAGGTTTCCTACGCGCCCATGCGTTAACTCTCCTGTACGCCATCGGTCGCTCGCCAACGCTTGCCAACGCGCCATCGCTTGCCCACGCGCCATCGCTCGCCAAAGCGCCTTCGCCTGCCTACGAGCCATCGCTCGTCAAGACGCGCCATTGCTCGCTTACGTGCCATCGCTCGCTTACGCGCCATCGGTCTCCCGGCCGCCTGCGCTCGCTTACGCGCCATCGGTCTCCCGGCCGCCTGCGCTCGCTTACGCGCCATCGGTCTCCCGGCCGCCTGCGCTCGCTTACGCGCCATCGGTCTCCCGGCCACCTGGGCTCGCCCTTACAACCTCGCGCATGCGCCCACCTGCGTTCGCCCGCACGCGAACCAACGGTTTTCCATCGCGCAAGCGCCAGCGCGATTCCCACCAGCAAGCCATCGCTCGCCAACGCGCCAACGCGCCATCGCTCGCCTACACGTCATCGGTCTCCCGACCTCCAGTGCTCGCCCTTTTCAACCGCGCTTACCCTCACCTGCGCGCTCACGCGCACTTTCGCCTGCACGCCCACGTTCGCCCGCGCGAACCAACGATTTGCCATCGTGCGAGCCCCATGGTGATTTCGACTACTATTCCCGTCGGGTTATCGCAGCACGGGCAACCTGGCGAGTATTCTGGGGCGCGGACTTCCAGATCACGATCTTCTCCCCTTAAATGCAGAGCATGGCACGTTCAAGAGCAGGAAGAATCTTCAGAGAGGCCTGGGCAACATTCTTCTCCTTCCTTTCAGGCAGGCCCCATCATCTCTACTCCTCAGGATCGTTCGATTCCCTTTCCCCTAGCGGGAGTCGCTGACACTGCGTCTGTCAGCCGTCAGCAGAGGAGGTACTTCGAGATCATGGGGGAACCTGGTTTAGCCCTTCCTCTCCACCATTCCGTGGAAGGTTCTCCCCAGGGAGTTTTTCTCTCGAGAAATTCTCCTCCCGGCAGGTGACATTCTAGTTTTCTGAGATCTTAATCCAGGAGAAAGCCGCAAAGTGTGCCATGCGGTCCACCTCGTGGCTGGTTGTCTGGCTTGGATCTCTGGGCATCCTGTTGCGATCCGAGAATTTGTCCAAGGAGAGCTCCAGGAAGGTCATGGAAACTTTCCTCCTCTCGGGCACGAGCACCATCGTGTCCCGGCTCACCAAGTTTCGAACTTGTGGGCAAACTCGATGTTGAAGCATTGAGATGCAGTGACCGAGAGGTTCCTCTCGGAAGTCCCAACCATGGATGTCGGCAAGCTCAGACACACTTCCACTCTTGGAAAGACCTTGTTTTGAGCCCAAGGACAGGGAACAGACAGCTGAGAGGTGGAGAAAGCGAATCACGGTTCGCTCCTCCAAAGGCGCTTGCACCAGACCCTACAAGCCTCCAGCGCCTCAACAATAACAGCCTCGTCAGCCTAGGACATCAGAACCGGCCCCGGCAGCTAAGACAAGGTGTCTAAACAGCAGCCCCCTCCTGTCAGAGACAAGAAGGGCGGGAAGTCCTTCTGGGGAGGCAATAATCCTGAGGGAGCGGCCTAGGCCGCAAACGCTATGATTGGCAACCCTCCTGCATGGTCCCCAGTGGGGTGATGCCCAAGGTTGCGCGCTCAGGTGGCAGCAACTCGGGGCCAATTCCTGCACGATCTCCGTGATCAGCCAAGGATATCGCGTCCCGTGTTTTACATCTCTACCTCCACTGACAGCGAATCCAGTGTCGCTGAGCTCCTATGCCATGGGATCGGCAAAGGGCTAGCCCTTCGGGCAGAAATCGAGACATGCTCTAGAAGGAGGCTCTCCAAAAGGTCATCGACGGCTCCCCCCCCGGCTTCTTCAGTCAACTCTTTCTTGTAAGAAAGCGTCTGAAGGCTGGAGACCTGTCCCGACCTCTCAGCCCTGATCAAGTTTGTCGAACAAACTTCGTTCAGCGTGGGACAGCAGAGTCAGTCAGGCTTGTAGTGTGACCACAACTCTTCATGTGCACACTGGATCTGAAGGACGGGTACTTCCAGATCCCAATCCATCCGTCTTCCAGGAAGTACTTGAAATTCAGCCTAGACAACAAGATATACCAGTTCAAGTTACGGTGTTTCGATCCCCCCGCAGCACCGCAGGTGTCCTCCAGAATGTTCACCCTGTTATCTTCATGGCCACACAGGAGCGGCATCCGTCTCCTTCGTTTTCTGGATGACTGGCTATCCCAGGCAGTCTCGGAATCGACCCTTCTTCAACACCGAGACAAGCTTCTGGGACTTTGCCAAGATCTAGGGATCATGGTAATTCTCAAGAAGTCTTCTCTGCTTCCATCTCAACAACTGGGATATCTAGGCATGATATTAGACTCCAATCTCCAAGCTTTTCCATCAGATATCAGGATAGCAAGGCTGAGGAGAGTCGCAGAACCTTTCCTCAGATGAGGAGAGCTTCCAGCCCAATCTTGGTTACGCCTCCTAGGTCACCTTTCCTCCTAGGCCAAGATAATTCCAACAGCCGACTCAGGATGAGATCCCTGCATCGGCGGCCCAAGTCCCGGTGGAATCAAGACAACGATTCCCTGGACATTCTGGTCCCTTTGGTACCTGCGGAACGAATGGACCTGCAGTGGTAGTTGACCTATGGAAACCTTTGCAGGGGAATGGATCTTCTCGCCCTTTCCCCGCATTTGATACTGTTCTTGGACTCGTCAAAACAAGGCGGGGGGAGGGGGGGGTCCACGTTCTGAATCAGGCCTATGGTCAGAACCAGAAGGGTACCTCCACATCAATCTGCTAGGAATGAAGGCCGTAGTCTGGACCCTCAACACTTCCAACAGACCCTGGCGAGTCACTCCGTGGACGACAACTCACAAGCAGGGAGGTACCTTTTCATATCAACTTTCCCATCTTGCAGTAGAGATACTGAGATGAACCGAAGTCCACTCATACCCTATCGGCTCGTTTCATTCCGGTCAAAGGAATGTGCTCTCCGACAGTCTGAGCAGGGCTTCACAGATAGAGAGTACCGAGTGGTCTTCGGCTCCCCCTGGTAGCCAACAGGTCCTGACCTTGTGGACCTGTTTGCGACAGCCTTGAATTTCAAGCTGCCGCTGTACTACTCCCAGTCCCAGACCCCAAGGCACTCTGACAAGATGCCTTCCTACACGGTGGGACAACATCGACGTCTACGTCTTCCCACCGTTCTGTCTGTTGAGAAGGGGGCTCAACAAGACCAGACTATCGGTCAACCTGTCGATGACTCTGATAGCTCCGCTGCGGCATCATGCAGAGTAGTTCCCGGAACTTCTGCATCTCCTGACGGAACTCCTGAGAGAGCTTCCCCCACGACACGAGCTACTCAAACAACCACACTGTAACATCTACCACAAGCCATAGTATCGCTTCGGCTTCACGCCTGGAGACCATCCAGCATCCCCTCACAGAGAGAGGCGTTCCGCAACAAGTTGCTGAGCGGATGTCTCGACACCTGCGAAAGTCATCCGCAGGGGTCTACCAGGCGAAGTGCAGTGTCTTTCTGTGGTTGGTGTTGTGGGAGAGGTACCTCTCCCCTTGATGCCACTATTCCAGCAATAGCGGAGTCATTTTATATCGGCGGGAGGAAATGCGCCTTTCCCTCTCGGCGGTGGAAGCCTATCGCTCAGCCTTTAGCCTGGCCTTCAGGCTGAAAGGAATAGACATTTCCTCCTCGCTGGATCTTTGTTCGCTCATACGAAACTACGAACTTACCTGCCCCCAGTCGGAAGTGAGACCTTCTCCATGGAACATAGTTCGGGCTCTTAGGGCTCTTAAGAGATCTCCTTGCGAACCATTACGCCAGGCTTCTGATCATCACCGGTCTTGGAAGACGGTGCTCTTGTTCGCTCTGGCCTCGGCCAAGCGTATCAGCAAACTTCATGGTCTCTTGTACGACGTCGCCCATTCAAGAGGATAGGTGGAGGTAACGTTCAGGTTCGTCCCTGAGTTGGTTACTAGACTCAAATCTGGGAGACCCGGACCTTCGGTCGACTCCTTCAGGATTTCGAGTCTCCGTTCTGTAACAGATAACCCAGACCTTCTACTATGCCCAGTAAGGAGTCGGAGGGGTTATCTTAAAGAACAGCTGCAGTTCGTCCTCACGTGCAAGCCCTGTTTGGGAGCACAGGGAGGACGTAGAGGAGGGTCATCAAGAATGCCTTTTCAGCCTGGACTCAAAGGGTCATCCATCACACCCTGAATCCAGATCCTCCTCCGTCACGTCGCCTTAGGGCACACTATGTCAGAGGCATCGTAACGTCCCTGGCCTTCAAGAGAAACTACTCTGTGACGCAGGTGCTACAAGCTGGAGTCTGGAAGCGTCTAATGACCTTCACAGCCCACTACCTGCAGGACGTGACCCACTGGAGCCTCGATACGTTTTCTATCGGCCCTGTGGTGGCTACACAACAGCTGGTCTAACCTCAGGTTCCTTATTGGACAGGTAGCAGAAGGTTGAGGGCATTGTTATCCGGTTTTAGACTGCATGAATGAAAGAAGTATGTCTGGCCCTTACTTCTTTCTTCATCCTCCCCTCTCTTGGGGAAAGCAGCATCCTGGGTTCTCTGCATAGCTGACCTCAAACCTCTGCAGGTAAACCATGCTTCCTTGTGTTCCTAGTATTGAGTTAATACTGTAGCGTCCCCCATACCCTGACGAGGTGGTATTGGGAACGTCCTAGCCTAGAATTCCAGCTAAAGGACTTCAGGTCAACTTTCTAGGACAAGTCACACTTCTTCCCTCCACACACAAGCTTATGTAGGCCGCATGTTTCTTGCGTAGCAAGAAACTTGCTAGGTGCAGGGACTCTTTTTCTCGAGTGTTACTCACTCGGATTCTGAGTCCCCTGGTAAGCCAAAGCCAGTAAGGCTGGGGACTTTCCACCCTTCCTAAGGGTAAGTGACCCTATGTAAATAGCGTGGTTTGTATTTCGGTTACGGAACAAATGACAAATTCGGAGATAATTTGTATTTTTCCTAATCATACAAACCTTAGCTATTTACACATATTTGCCTGCCAGCCCTGTCCCCCAAGGCAAGCCCTACATCTAAGTGAAGTGAAGCAGTTCACCGGTGTGTGAGGGGGGGAGGGGTAGCTAGCTACCTCTCCCCCTACCCCCTTGCTAACTAGCGCGGGAGTAATACACCCTCGTTAAATTCTAATGGCTCGTCTTTTCAGCTACGCCGAAAGTAAACCGTATGTAAATAACTAAGGTTTGTATGGTTAGGAAAAATACAAATTATCTCCGAATTTGTCATATTACAAACTATTAGAGCATGGGAAAAACAAATAGAAAGTTAATGCTTAACAAACCACTGTATATGTACAAAATTCATTACATTATTTTACCTTAGAGACCTTCATTGTGTCTGAGGGGTTAGTGTAGGTGCCTATTCATGGAGGAACAGTCTCTTCTTGGTCTCTTGCTCCTAGAGCCGGGATCATCCTCAGCTGGAGCTTTTCCTGTAGAGCCTCTTACAGGAGTCTCCCTCGGTATTACTCTCTCGGCCTTTTGGTGCCGGATGGATGGCAGAAATACAAACATGCGTACCTGTCCTCACCCATGGGAATCTCAGCTGTTTCAAGGAGCTTAGAAGCATCAGCACCCACCTGTGCTTGAGACCCCTATTTATTCGAAGCTGTCTCACTATCATCACCTAGAACAAGTTTACGAGTGCACGCTCTTCCCTAATTCTCTAGGCTAGAGTTGCTATACGAGAGTTGTTAACACTCTCTGAATTATAGGAGCGCTTATGCTCATGAGCGCACCTGTCTAAATATGCTCATGCGCCAGGTATCCCAGCACTTCCTCAGTCCTCTGACTCGGAAGGAAAGGGACGCGCTGTGACGCACACGTCATCCATCAGCGTGCTATATCGATGCAGGCACCTGCAACACTCGCTGTTACAGCGTGCTCACCTACTGTGTGTTATACTTCAGCTGACTCTTATCATGAGTCAGGTTGTCAACACCTGAGTTTTAAATATTTAACTTAGCCGGTGAATATATAATAGCTGCAACTCTGTTGCTCGACAGACACATACATAAAAAACTCACGAGCGATCGCTATGCAGGTTGCGAGTGTGCCCACCAGCGCCAACTGTCGGCCAGATACCACTCTCGGATGTAAACAAAACCTTCAATTTCTTCTCTGTCGACGTGTCGACAAGACGTACTTTTACTCGCTGTTGAACCTGGAGTTTTTCCCATCATATTTGGTGAAGTACTTTAATTTGGTTTGAGCTTTCACAGTACAGGTGTTTTTCTTTAAATAAATCCTTGAACTCGTTTTTGGATAGATTTAATTTTTGATGACAAAGAGAGTATGGACTTTCTTTGACTTTTAAATGGCCGACCCTTCCCTTAGACGGAAGTGTGTTTAGGCTTTTAGCAATTATCTTATCACGTTATAAATTAGTTATAGATTTTCCTCTATATATTTTATATCTCACCGCCTTTATTAGGCCTCTTCGATTAACTTTCCATTTATAATAAACATAAAAATAAATTTTAATGATTTGTTTATATGCGACCTTTCCTGAGAGTAGGCGGTCCTAACTTGGAAACCGAAGTTAAACAACGTTGAGCCCTTTCAATCGTAAATAGCTTTTAAAGAGCTAATGATTTAAAACTTTTTAAATGAATATTTTTTAATAGATATTTTATGAAAGATTTTCTTTGAATAGTCTTCGTACTGTTTCAAAGATGAACTAACGTTTAGTTTATTTATGCTACGCAGTTTGCGCTCTATCGTTACGATAGAGAGAGAGAGTATCACGGTTTCACTTTGCAGAAAGAGTAAATCGATTCTGACGTTTTGTTCATTCTTCTTTCAAAGCTTGAATGTTTTAAATTCTATTTTAAAGGAACTTTTTAATTGAAAAACCTTTCAGTTTTTTCCTTTGGTCAAATAACATGTTTTTTTGACGAAACGTAAGTAGGCTCTTCTCTTAGGTGCGAAATCAAGAGAGAGAAAGAGAAAGATAGAGACGGAGGGAGAGAGAGGAGAGAAAACGTTCCGTTCAAGCGGGTAACGTTGTTCTCGAGTTACTCTCGTCCCTAGTCTCTGTACGGGGAGAAAGGATAAAACTTTTTTAGTTTTTTATTCTCGTCCCCAGGCAATGTACGGTGAGAGATTGAAAACGTAGTTTTGAATGAACTAGTGTTTAGTCTCTTCCCCAGCCACTGAATTTTTTTATCTTAAAATATGTTTACTGTTTTTTGCTGGTATTAATGTGCTTGCATTATACGACTGATTTCGCAATTACTACCTTTTGATGAGGGTAGAATTGCGTGCTTCAGGTAGAAATCAGTAAAAGTTTCGATTTCAGTGAAATAAGTGCAAAACAGAAAATCGTAGTGATAAAGTGACATTGCGCAAAGTGTTATCAGTGTTGCGACCGAGGGTTCGTCTGTTCGTGCCTGTCGTTCGCCTAGTCCGGGACCTCTTGCAAGCTCCCAAGCCCAGGGGAGAAGTAATGTCGTACGACTTATGGGTTCGAGAGGCCTTGATCAGCGAACAGACGTTCCCTCTATGGTATCGGGTGTATCTTACCAAGATCACCCCTACCATAAGGCGAGAGAGACGATTTTCTCCTCGTCATCCGAAGGCTTTTCGCATAAGAAACCTGATACAAGGTTTCGAGGCCCTTAAGCGAAAGTCAGTCCTTTCAGGACAGGTCTGGCGTCCTGGTTGTAGCCATTAGGACAGCTCTGATCCTATGCAGTCATCGGAAGACTGCTCGCCGCCTAACAAAAGCGTAACACAGACTCCGAGAGTCTTTTTGTTGGCAAGGTTTTGCGGTCACAGACGTTACCCTCGTCTCTTACCGCAACCATTTCCGTTGATCCTAAATGGGTTGTACGGCAAGACATGCAGAATAAGCTTGCCTCCCTTATGGAAGACTATTCTGCCGATAAGTCCGTTGAGCCTAGCCGTTTATCTCATCGAGATCCTGGCTTTCAGCCACCCTAACGTTCCTTTGTGCTTCCTGTTGACGTTGGCGTAGCTAAGTCACGTCAGTCAGGTTGTTTAGAACCACACTCGATGCGGTCTCGTGTGGATTTTCAGCCACATTTGGACGTTAGGCCACTTGCTGATGCTCCTGTTGACGTTCAGGACGTTCGCTAACAATCGGAGTTGACTTGTTTTGACGCTGAGCGTCAACCTCCGCATTCTAGAGTTGTTTTGACTGCTCAGTCTAGGCGGTCAAAGCAGTCTCGAGTGGACGCTGTGCGTCCTCACGCACCTGTTGTTGTTGACAGTTCACAGACTGTCAAGCAGTTACATGACGTTGCGTCCTGGTCTCTCGCACCTGTTGTTGTTGACAGTTCACAGACTGTCAAGCAGTTACATGACGTTGCGTCCTGGTCCGCTACTAATGCACCAGTTTGTGTGGACTCTGCTTGTAAAGCATTGCCACCACGGTAGGTCTCTCCCTTGCTTGAGACTCAGCTATTATCGGACAAGGTTCCTTCAGATGAGGAAGTTGCTGTTCCCCCTCCTACTGATATTCCCTTGAGGACTCTGTCAGATGGAGAGGAGCCTAAAGCTGCTTAGCCTCCTATGGACTTTAATTAAATCATGATGATTTTTTTAAGGATCTTTGTCCGGATCTTTTTGTAACTGCTGCTCCTCGTTCGCCTAAACGTCAGAGCTTACACTAGGCCTAGCTACTTCGAAGCCGTTGTTTTATAAGCTAGTGCTCTCTCGCTCTCCTAGAGAGCTTTACGTTTGCTAGGCGACTGGTTTATCACCAGGAGGAGTTTGGGGGATACAGCCTTTGCTTTCCCTTCTTTTAAACTGGCTTATAGAGCGAGAGTCTGATATGACACGAGAGAAGTTCTCGGCTTGGGAGTTCCTGCGTCTGCCCAGATAGACTTCTCAAACCTCATAGACTCTCCCTGGCGCCTGGCCAGGAGACGCTCCAAGATTTTACAGGTCAACTTCACAGCTGTTTTCGAGCCTTTGAAGTTTTGCTGTACAATTATGTCATGCATAAACAAGGCTTTCAGGGATGGCTCCAATGATCTGACAGCCACGTTCTCTGCAGGAACAAATCCCTCAGGGATGGCTCCATGATTTGGCAGCCATGTTCACTGCAGGAGTACGTAAGAGGCAAGTGCGCTCAATGTGTTCATTGTCAAGACAAACTTCACGATGAAGTCTTCCAGGCTGTCTTGACAGCATTTATGGAAGGCAACTGGATGGTCTCTCTCGACCCTCAGGAGGCATACTTCCACATTCCTATACACCAGGATTCCCAACCGTTTCTGAGGTTTGTTTACAGGAATGTGGGGTACCAGTTTCGAGCTATCGGGGATCCGAGTCTCCCTGTACTTGGACGACTGGCTTCTCAGAGCATCGTCCAGCCTTCACTGTCTGCAGGATCTACATTGGACGTTGAGTCTGGCCAGGGAGTTGGGACTTGTGGTCAACCTAAAAGTCCCAACTGATCCCATCCCAAATTATTCTATTTTTGGGGATGGAGATTCGCAGTCAAGCCCTGCTCGAAGTCCAACTAATGCTGAAAAGAAAACGTTTATTCAGTCAGGAGTTGGAACAGTCTCGTAGGGACTCTCTCATCCCTGGAGCAGTTTGTCTCACTAGGGAGACTACCCCTTCTGCCTCTCCGGTTCCATCTAGCCTCTCACTGGAACTAGGACAAGACATTAGAGACGGTATCATTCCCAGTCTCCGAACCAATAAAGGCATGCCTGAAATGGTGGGACAGCAATATCAGTCTGAGAGAGGGACTATCCCTAGCAGTCAAGAACCCAAACCGCGTGTTGTCCTCAGACGCGTCGGGTTTGGGTTGGGTGCGACCCTGGACGGTCGGGAATGCGCTGGTCTGTGGACCTCAAGTCAGAAGAGCATGCACATCAACGGCAAGGAGCTATTAGCAGTCCACTTGGCCTTGATGATATTAGGAAGCGTCTTCGAAACTAAGTGGTAGAGGTCAACTCAGACAACACCACAACTTTGGCGTACATCTCCAAGCAAGGAGGCACACACTCCTTCACGCTGCTCGAGATCGCAAGGGACCTTCTCTTATGGTCTAGAATTCGAGGCATCTCCCTGTTGACGAGATTCATCCAGGGGGACTTGAACGTCTTGGCAGACTGTCTCAGTCGGAGGGGTCAGGTGATACCCACGGAATGGACCCTCCACAAGGACGTGGGCAAGAGTCTTTGGGCTTCTTGGGGTCAACCAACCATAGACCTCTTTGCCTCCTCGTTGACCAAAAGGTTACCAATCTTTTGCTCTCCAGTCCTAGATACAGAAGCAATCTACATAGACGCGTTTCTACTGGATTGGTCTTTTATGGACTTATATGCATTCCCACCATTCAAGATAGTCAACAAGGTACTGCAGAAGTTCGCCTCTCACGGAGGGACAAGGTTGACGTTGGTTGCTACCCTCTGGCCCGCGAGAGAGTGGTTCACCGAGGTACTTCAATGGCTGGTAGACTTTCCAAGAAGTCTTCCTCTAAGGGTAGATCTGTTACGTCAGCCCCACGTAAAGAATGTCCATCAAAGCCTCCCCGCTCTTCGTCTGACTTCCTTCACACTATCGAAAGACTCTCAAGAGCTAGAGGTTTTTTGAAGGAGGCAGTCAGTGCGATTGCAAGAGCTAGGAGAGCTTCTACCTTTAGAGTATACCAGTCGAAGTGGGAAGTCTTTCGAGACTGGTGCAAGTCAGCATCTGTGTCCTCGTCCAGTACCTCTGTAGCCCAAATCGCAGATTTTCTTTTACATCTGAGAAAGGTTCGCTCCCTTTCAGCTCCCACGATTAAGGGCTACAGGAGCATGTTGGCTTCGGTCTTTCGACATAGAGGCTTAGATCTTTCCAACAATAAAGATCTCCAAGATCTCCTTAAGTCTTTCGAGACCTCTAAGGAACGTCGTTTGGCAACTCCTGGATGGAACTTAGACGTGGTCCTAAGGTTCCTCATGTCAGACAGGTTTGAGCCATTACATTCAGCCTCCCTGAAGGATCTCACCCTCAAGACACTTTTCCTAGTGTGCTTGGCTTCGGCTAAAAGGGTCAGTGAACTTCATGCCTTCAGTAAGATCATCGGCTTTTCTTCAGAAAAAAGCCACTTGTTCACTTCAACTTGGTTTCCTGGCCAAAAATGAACTGCCTTCTCGTCCTTGGCCTAAATCTTTTGATATTCCTTGCTTATCAGAGATCGTAGGCAACGAACTGGAAAGAGTATTATGTCCTGTTAGAGCTCTTAAGTTCGATTTAGCTCGTACTAAGTCATTACGAGGGAAATCTGAGGCATTATGGTGCTCAGTTAAGAAACCTTCATTGCCTATGTCAAAGAATTCTTTGTCATATTTTATCAGATTTTTTTTAATACGAGAAGCTCATTCTCACTTGAATGAGAAAGACCGATGTTTCCTTAAGGTTAAGACGCACGAAGTTAGAGATATAGCAACCTCCGTGGCCTTCAAGCAAAATAAATCTCTGCAAAGTATTATGGACGCGACTTCTTGGAGAAACAAGTCAGTGTTCGCGTCATTTTACTTAAAAGATGTCCAGACTCTTTACGAGGACTGCTACACACTGGGTCCATTCGTTGCAGCGAGTGCAGTAGTGGGTGAGGGTTCTACCACTACACTTCCCTAATTCCAATATCCTTTTAATCTGTCTCTTGAAATGTTTTTAATATTGTTTTATGGGTTGTTCGGAAGGCTAAGAAGCCTTTCGCATCCTGATTGATTTGGCGGGTGGTCAAAGTCATTTCTTGAGAGCGCCCAGATTAGGGGTTTGATGAGGTCCTGTTGTATGGGTTGCAGCCCTTGATACTTCAGCTCCTGGGAGTCTGTCAGCATCCTAAGAGGATCGCTGGGCTCCGTGAGGAAGACAGACTTACAAGGCAGAGTAATCGTCTAAGTCAACTTCCTCACCAGGTACCTATTTATTTTGGTTTTGTTATATTGATAACTGCCAAAATGAAAAAACTCTTAGCTTATACGCTGTAAACATAATTAACTCTGGTCTCTACCCACCTCCTTGGGTGTGAATCAGCTATTATATATTCACCGGCTAAGTTAAATATTTAAAAATGATATTTTAATTATAAAATAAATTTTTGAATATACTTACCCGGTGAATATATAAATTAAATGACCCTCCCTTCCTCCCCAATAGAGACGCAGTGGGATGAGAAGAAATTGAAGGTTTTGTTTACATCCGAGAGTGGTATCTGGCCGACAGTTGGCGCTGGTGGGCACACCCGCAACCTGCATAGCGATCGCTCGCGAGTTTTTTATGTATGTGTCTGTCGAGCAACAGAGTTGCAGCTATTATATATTCACCGGGTAAGTATATTCAAAAATTTATTTTATAATTAAAATATCATTTTTCTGCCACAGGTGTCTAGATCTGACTATAATGCATGCTTCTAACTACAGGCTTCAGGTCTCTCAGGTCACGCAAGGAAACTATCTTGGTTGAGGTTGAAGAGAACCCTAAGCTGGCCCAGGGGATAAGGGTCTCCAGACTAGACTGCCACTTGCAATCCTCAAATATATGGGACATACCTTAAAAAATCAAGTCTTGAGTATCTCCGAAGTCTATTCCCCGACTTGAGGAATTAGTTATAATGTAGTGCCTAATAAATTAGACAATAAACATCATAGATGTCAACATCAGTTGACCTCTCCTCCAGGTGAGGCCTTTCATCTTTGGCTCCATAAGTGTTTAAAATCTCCTAAGGAAATCTCTTTCATGGATGAATTTTGTCCCTCACCCATTGAACCTATCTCATCTGCCCACTCCTTTGATTTAGAGTCATGAGGTTGAAGTTCCCCGTCAACATCAGTCATAATCCCTTTATTTTGACATGAGGGTTATGAAGGATTGGAGGGTGTCTGCTAGGATCCTTTCTTCTATTCCAATTGACTCTTGAAGGGTCCAGAGCAAAGATTTGAGAATAGTAACAAAGAATAATGTTGTTTGTATGAATATGGACTCCAGGACTTCAAGGGAAGTCCATCCTGTAGAGTTACTACCCTCTCCTCAGAAAGATGTTATTAAGGTGCTTTTAGTTCACGCTCTCCTTACTAGAGGGAAGGAAGACAGGGAATCTTATTTGGATTTCTACCTCCCCTCTTGTCACTAGCTGGGAACGGTGCCAGATGAGAAGGATACAGACTTGACTGATGACTCCGATCTCTCTCTCTCTCTCTCTCTCTCTCTCTCTCTCTCTCTCTCTCTCTCTCTCTCTCTCTCTCTCTCTCTCTCTCTCTGTGGGGGGGGTCCAAGTCCACCTTTCTGCAGGTTCTCGTCTCCATTCGGAAGGTGAACGACTGAGGTGAGGTTCCTTGTTCTCCTCTGAAGTGGCAGTAGCAGAAAAGTGAAAGAAGGTGAGTCAAGGATCCCTCCTGCTCCGAGCAATCTCATTCTGAAAACCACAGGCTACTTCAACTTCTTGCCATCAGAAACCTTCACCTGTAGTAAGGCAGGCATATAATGTGACAATAAAAGAAGATTCCCGCCCTGTTCAGTCTTCCCCTAGACAGGGACCACAAAAGCAAGCTCCTATTTTTTTTTTTATTAGACAGGGTCGAGAGAGTGGAGGAAAAAAGCGAGGTCTATGTCCCCGCAAAGGGAGGTCCACCTTCCTGCAGGTTCTCGTCTCCATTCGGAAGGTGAACGACTGAGGTGAGGTTCCTTGTTCTCCTCTGAAGTGGCAGTAGCAGAAAAGTGAAAGAAGGTGAGTCAAGACTCCCTCCTGCTCCGAGCAATCTCATTCTGAAAACCACAGGCTACTTCAACTTCTTGCCATCCGAAACCTTCACCTGTAGTAAGGCAGGCATATAATGTGACAATAAAAGAAGATTCCCGTCCTGTTCAGTCCTCCCCTAGACAGGGACCACAAAGGCAAGCTCCTATTTTTTTTTTTATTAGACAGGGTCGAGAGAGTGGAGGAAGAAAGCGAGGTCTATGTCCCCGCAAAGGGAGGTCAGTCCCTCCAAAGTACCAACGGGGGGGAAGGGGGAGATGCCTGCAACCCAGATGGACGAGGTGGTTACATCATGGGGCAGAACAGTAGGTGGTAAACGTACTACTGTATGTTATGGGTTTTGTGTCCCATTCATCAGCTTTCTCTCTCCTCTAATTCCTATAGTGACCAAGTCATTGTCCTCTCGTCAGGGGTTGACGATGGAGCTGCGGAAATCCAGACCATGATAGAGAAGGATGCTTTCTAAGGTGGTTGTCAAAGGACCCCAGGTTTCTTCAGTCAATTCATTCTTGTTAAGAAGGAATCTGCAGTCTGGAGACCCATAATAGACCTCTCATTCTTGAATGAGTTTGTTCTGGAAACTCCATTCAAGATGGAGACCATAGCCACGGTCAGGAAGGCGATCGAGCCGTTGGACTTTGGATGCCAGTATATCTGAAGGATGCATACTTTCATGTTCCTGTACATCCTTTCTCCAGGAAGTACCTCCAGTTTGTAGTACAGAACAGTCTTCAAATTCAAGGGGCTTTGTTTCAGTCTGTCGACAGTACCTCAGGTATTCAATAGGGGATTCACTCTAGTGTCAGTCTGGGGTCATGCCAACAGAATACATTTTTTACAGTACCGTATAACAAATCCAATTCAACACTTAGATTCGTATCCCTTACTACCCTTTTTCTTACTTACCACTTTCACCCTTTCATGATCATCCTCACTCTCATCTTGACCTTTCTTCTTTTCCCTCTTCCCATTACTTTTACCTTTCTTCTCATTCTTCCTATCGCCTTTCTGTTCACCCTTACTATGCCTGATCCCTTTACCTTCAATATCACTATCACTAACTTCCCCATTATCACTTACCCTAGCCTTCTCTTCCACTATCATCCCTTTACCCGAAGCAGAGGCCACTCCTCTGACTGCACCTTTACTCATGAATATTTTCATCATTTCCATTACCTGACCCACCATAGCTTCCATTTGATCCTCTTTCTCTTGCATCCTTATCTCCACATCCTATTCCACTCTCTCTACACTTCCCTTAAGCACTATCAGTTCATTTCGTACTCCTCATTCTCACAACTCAGCCTCGCATTCTCTAGAAACAACTTTTCTTTCTCTACGGACTTCTCCTCACACTCCTCAATCAACTGTAATTCCTCCCTTAATACCTTGAATTGCTCTTCCATTTTCATCAACCTTAACTCTAATTCCTAAGCCCTGATTCATTCCTTCATCCAAGAGTCCAACTTTCATTCCCAACTTGGCAGTCCCTGTTCGGGCGTCAAAATAATGTGGCGGGATGGTGCAAGAACAAGCCCCCCACCCTTGAATCACTCAAACAGACAAAATTCCCTCAACACCAACTTTCCCCTTACTTTTACGTAAACCTGACTACTGAATAGAGAGAATAGTAAAAGGAAACATAACCTTAATACTATATTTCCTTACAACAAAAACACTTAAAACAAAAATCAACTGCATTCAAATGGATCTCTATGATCTATTCTTAATCCTTATAAACTATAATCCTTAAAACTAAACATCACCAAACATTCAGACCTAGTACTGTACTACCATCTTAACCTACTGTAAATAAATAAAGAAAACACATTCACATAACCCAAAGAAAACCTAAAACTAAATTTCACCACAGCCAAATAGAAGTTTATAAAAGTGAATTCATGAACACCAACACCCGACCCAACAAGTCACCCAGTCTTTACACTCCGGCTCCAGTCATCATCAAGCTATCTATGTTCATGGACAGCAAACAACACAGTCCAGGCCAAACGAAACACTCCAAAGGAGGAATTACAGCATGAAAATAAAAATATAAAAAACACTTACGAACACTCCAAGCTAACTAAACTATCTCACTATAATCAAAGATAAATAATGAACTGTTTCTATCATTCAGAATAACTCCTAGCAAATATAAACATTATTGTACTTATTGTTAATATAAATAACCACTTTCAAGCTGATATAATGAATATAAACTCCAGCATCAACAAGCACAACTGCCTTTGTCTCATTCAATCAAAAATAGCATTCACTAAAGACATTCACCACTGTCCTAAGCTAGCTGAAAATATAAACAAACAACCTCAATTATGCCAACAGTTTCTCATAAACAATCATTACACTAAGGCGATCTCTCTCTCTCTCTCTCTCTCTCTCTCTTTCTCTCTCTCTCTCTCTCTCTCTCTCTCTCTCTCTCTCTCTCTCTCTCTCTCAAAAATAAATC
Source organism: Palaemon carinicauda (assembly GCF_036898095.1). Taxonomy (NCBI): domain Eukaryota; kingdom Metazoa; phylum Arthropoda; class Malacostraca; order Decapoda; family Palaemonidae; genus Palaemon; species Palaemon carinicauda. The sequence continues at coordinate 20,182,583 of NC_090761.1, forward strand.
CTCCACATTGCGTCCCCATACCCTGGCTAGGTGGTATTGGGAAAGTCTTGGTTACAACAGTTTTTCCTACAAAGGCTCAGAATAACTTTTACCTGGAAAGTCATGTTACTAAATATCTCAACACACAGCTTGCGTAGGCTGCTCACCTTGCGTAGCGAGGTTTAGCGAGGTGCAAGGACTCCTTATTTTTGGTACAAACCTATTCAAAATAAGAAGCCCCAGGGTAGCCAAAAAGCCAGATTCGCAGGGATGTCCACCCTCTAATGGGTGAATCACCCTTAATAGATAGCGTAGGTTTGTATTGCAGTTACGGAACAAAAGACAAATTCTGAGATAATTTGTATTTTTCCTAACGATACAAACATTTAGCCATATATACAAACTTACCCGCCAACCCTATTCCTCTTGAAGTCCTGCCTCCAAGCAAAGTGAGCTAAATCAGAGGTGTGTGAGTGGGAGCGGTAGTAAGGTACCCCCCACCCCCCACCCCATCTAACTACCGGAATGGGTAGTTGACCCTCGCTGAATTTTAATGGCTCCTACTTTCAGCTCTGCCAAAAGTAATACCCCTAATAAATAGCTAAAGGTTTGTATCGTAAAGAAGAATACAAATTATCTCCGAATTTGTCATATTTCTTTAACAGGAATTGAAGATGAGGTAGAGTTTAATTCTGTTTTGCATGCTATATTGCAGTTAGAGCAGTTCAACACTGATGCTAACTTGCCGGTTACTAGTGTAGTAGCTAAAATCCATTTGAAAAGTGGTGCACTTCCTAAATTCCCTAAATCTAGGCCTATTGCTAGTAAATATGTATAGGTTGTTGAAAATGCATTAGATAAGCTTGTGGAGGCTGATGTGATAGAACCTGTTAAATTTAGTGACTGGGCAGCTCCTGCAAAAGAGCCTCGGCTACTTCTCCCTGAAAGAGGAAAAGAGGAGTCTCAGATGCGGTAACATTATATGAGGTGAAACGGACTCCTATTAGGCCTTTTAATCCTATCCTTTCGGACTCTCCCTCTGGTCGCCCTCCTGCCTCACCTCTGCCAAGGGAGACATGTGAGGGATGGTTATCCTGCCTCCCACCTTCGGAGGAAGTTTCTCCTTGCACAGAGAGCTCTCCACCTCAGGCGGAAGTCAGGAAGGAAAACTCCAACTGGCCTTCGATGCTAGTCCTATCTCCTTCCTCGGAAGGAATCGAAGAACTCTAAGGCTCTGCCAAAGTCCTCTTCAAAGACCTCCAGGCCTGCAGGAACTACCAGTCATTTTAGGGATGTTCATGACCCACCCCGAGAGGAGCTCTCTGGGGTGGAAGGAGACTTCGCTGGCAGTCTCACTTCAAAGGAGGAGCAGAAGAGTCGAAACATGCCTTCTGGCAAGTCCTGACTCTCATCAGAGTACCCAATGGGTTTACCTAACTGAAGATTCCCCCATTGAGAGGGCATACACACACTCTTAGATCATGTCTTTGGCACTAAGAAGCCCTCAAAGAACAGTGCAGCTTTTCCCTGGTTTCAAGGGCTAAAGAGTGCTCGGGCAAAGATCGCCCAAACAGCTCTCTGATCTCTCTTCCTCTCTATGTTCCACCTCTACCGCCAAGCTCCTCCCACCTCCTCGCCTCCAGTAGAGGAGATACTTTGAGGTCTTGGATGAGCCTCGTCCAGCTCTTCCACTCCACCACTCTCTGGAAGAACTCACCAAGGGGGTCTCTCTTGAGCTGCTCTCCATCTGTCAGGTCTCTTTCTCTGCTGCTGAGATCCTCAACCAGGAAAAGGTCACAAAGTATGCCATGCAGGCTACTTCGTGGCTTGATCTTTGGTTGGGAACCCTTGGAATCCTGGTACGGACTGAGGATTTTTCCAAGGAATGTACCAGGAAAACTATGGAAACTTCCCATCTCTACGGCACCTGCACCATCGAGTTTCTCACCCATCAAGTCTCAAACTTATGGGTGAACACCATCCTGAAACGTGAAGATGCAGTTTCTGAGAGATTCTATTTGCAGGTCCGGAATGCCAAGATAGCTAGGCTCAAGAACTCTTCTCTAGAGGGATCCTCTCTTTTCGAGTCAAAAGACGTGGAACTGGCTGCTGAGATGGAGGAAGTCTCACCAGGATTCCCTCCTCCATAGGTCTTTGACATCCAAGCCTTATAAACTACCAGCTCCTTGGTAATCCCGTCCAACCATGACCTCAACGAACAAGGCAGCAGAAAAGCCAGTGGTGTCTTAAAAGCCCTTTCTGCCCAAGGACATGAAAGGCACAAAGTCCTCCAGGGGAGGAAAACATCCTAGAGGGAGCGGCCAAGGCTGCAAACGCTAGGATAGGCACTCCCCCGAGGCTTTGTAAACCTTGAGGCATCCTCTCTGCTTCCTACGCAAAGACTGGTATACCTAGGCATGATAATAGACACCAATCTCCACAAAGCCTTCCCATCAGACAAGAGGATAATGAGGCTGAGAAAGGTTGCAAGACCCTTTCTTAGACGAGAAGAACTTCCAGCCCAAACGTGGCTACGTCTCCTCGGGCACCTTTCATCTCTGGCCCGTCTAGTTCCCAACGGTTGCCTCAGGATTTGATCTTTCCAGTAGCGACTCAAGTCCAGGTGGAATCAGGTCTTCGACTCCCCGGACATCTGGATCCCCCTGGGAGCAGCGGAACAGACGAACCTCGAATGATGGGTGTCAGAGGAGAATCCATGAAAGAGAGGGGATTGTCTCGTCCTCCTCCCAGATTTGATGCTGTTTTCAGACACTTAACAAAAAGGTTTGGGGGCCTACGTGCTGCACCACTTGACCTCAGGCCTCTGGTCAGAGTCAGAAGGGTACCTCCACGTAAATCTCCTAGAGATGGAGGCCATCTTTCTTGCTCTTCAACAGTTCCTCCAGGAACTGGTGGGCCACTCAGTTCCTGGCGGCCACTCAGTGGTAGTGATGAGCAACAACACCACGGTAGTGGCTTTCATCATTAAACAAGGAGGTACTTTTTTGCAGCCCCTATCCCATCTAGCAGTAGACATACTGAAATGGGCCGAGATTCACTCGATACTACTATTGGCGCACTTCATTCCAGGCAAAATGAATGTACTCGCCGACAGTTTGAGCAGAGCATATCAAATAGTGAGTACTGAGTGGTCTTTTGTTTATCTAGTAGCCAACAAAGTCCTGACTTTGTGGGGTTCTCCTACTCTGGATCTCTCCGCAATGGACCTGACCCTCAGGCTCCCGTTGTACTGCTCCCCAGTCCCAGACCCCAACAACAATGGTGGGACAACATCGACGTTTATGCCTTTCCCCGTTCTGTCTGATGAGGAGAGTACTCAACAAGGCCAGACCATCGGTCAACCTCTCAACGACTCTCATAGCTCCTCTATGGCATCATGCGGAATGTTTCTCAGATCTTCTGCAACTCCTGACGGAGTCTCCAAGAGAGCTTCCTCCACAACACGATCTACTCAGACAACCACATGCCAACATATTCCACAAAGCTGTAGCTTTGCTACAACTTCACGTCTGGAGACTATCCAGCAGCTCCTCACTCAGAGAGGATTTTCACAAGTTGCAAGCAGGATGTCTGGATACTTGCGGAAATCACCAGCAGCAGTCTACCAGGCAAAGTGGAAAGTCTTCTGTGGTTGGTGTCGTGGAAGGGGTATCTCTCCTTTGATGCCACTATTCTGGCAATAGCGGAGTTCCTCGTGTATTTGTGTGAAGGAATGCGCCATTCAGTCTCGCCGTTAAAAGGCTGTTGCTCAGCCTTAATCCTCGCCCTTAGAATGAACAGAATGGGCATTTCCTCATCTCTAGAACTTTCTTTACTCATACGGAGTTACAAACTTACCTGTCCTGAGTCTGAAGTGAGGTCTCCCCTGTGGAACTTTTAGTTTGAGTTCTCAGGTCTCTAAAGAAACCTCCCTATGAACCATTACGCCAGGCAACAGATCGCCACCTGACTCTGAAGACGGTGTTCCTACTAGCTTTGGTTTCGGCCAAGTGAGCCAGTGAGCTTCATTGTCTCTCATATGTCATTGCCCATTCAAGGGAATGGGGAGAGGTAACGTTCAGCTTCGTCCCTGAGTTTATTGCCAAGACTCAGAATCCGGGAGTGGCGGATCCCTGATATAACTCTTTCCGGATTTTGAGTCTCCGCTCCATAACAGATGACCCTGATCATCCCTTACTCTCTCCAGTGAGGAATTTGAGGGTGTATCTCAAGAGAACAGCTGCAGCCCGTCCCTGTGTACCTGCACTTTTTGTCAGCACAGGGAGGAACGAGTAGGGTTACCAAGAACGCCATCTCTGCTTGGATTCGCAAGGTCATAGACCATGTGCTGAATCCAGATCTTCCTCCTTCACGTCACCTCAGAGCTCACGATGTCAGGGATGTAGCTACGTCCCTGGCCATCAAGAGAAATTTCTCGGTGACACAGGTTCCTATTGGCTGGGGTTTGGAAACGTCAGCACATCTCCACAGCCCACTACCTGTAGGACAGGATCCACAGGAGGCTCGATACATTCTCTATTGGCCCTGTGGTGTCTGCACAACGGCTGGTATAATACGTCAAGCTCCTTATTGGACAAGTAGCAGAAAGTTGAAGGCAATGTTACCAAGGTTTAATCTGCGTGAATGAAAAGATTTGACTGGCTCTTATTCTTTTCTTCATCCTCCGATCTCTTGGGGAAAGCAACATGTTGGGTTCTCTGCACAAACTGACCTCATACCACTGCAGTTAAACCGTGCTTCGTTGTGTGCCTAGTATTAAGCTAATACTGCTATGTCCCCCATATCCTAGCGAGGTGATATTGGGAAAGTCTTGGTAACAAAAGTTTTTCCTACAAAGACTTGGAATAACTTTCACTTGGACACTTACATTACAAAATATCTCAACACACAGCTTGCATAGGCTGCGGACCTTGCGTAGAAGGTTTAGCGAAGTGCTAAATCACCCCTAATAAATAGCATAGGTTTGTATTCCAGTTACGGAACAAATAAAAAATTCGTAGATAATTTTCATTTTTCCTAACGATACAAACCTTTAGCTATTTATAAAGGGTTCGATCTGCAGCCTTAAACCGAGCCTGCTGTGTTGAAAGAGATTGTCTCTCTAGGAAAGTCCAAGGGTTTGGAGGTACATGAGGCAAAGTCCAATGGTCTGGAGGTAGATGTGAATGACCTTGTCAAAGAGCATCAAGAAGAACTCACGGCTGTGAAGTTCATCAAGCTACAGATGATACATCATTGGGAGGTTTTACAAGTGATCAGTAACAAGGAGGAGGTTGAACCAGAGGAATTTATTTTTTCAAGGGAGGTTAAGTAAGTGTTAGTTAAGTGGCAGAATTTTCAGATTACATCGAAAAGTAACGCCCTAATAAATTATGTATTGGTCGTGCTTCAGCTCTTATTTAACAACACTTGCCCGACTCATTTCCACATTTTGAATTGGAGGCAGAAACAACGCTCCTTAGATACAGTAGGTTTTCTTGAAAGGCTTTCAGTAAAGGTGAAAGTGAGGCAAAGGAGCTAAGATATGTGAAGAACAGTAAAAAATACATATATTTAAAAGTAAAAAAATGTACTTTACTTCCTCTCTTCCTCCTCCCCACATACCGCTGTTAGCCTCTATCGTCTGTCTCGAAGGTAAGGACTCCATAACAAAAACACATTTTATTACATATTACTGTAATCATTTATGCCATTTTGTGAGTGCATGGACAGTATGTTTATACTGTATAGTATAGCAATTAAAAACGTGTTTTTCCATTGTTATCTTGGATGTCTGTTTTTAGAGGACTGGAACATTAGATTTTTGTCAGTTATTTTATGAGTGAAAAATTGAATTAACATACGAGCAAATTATCTTACGAGCTTGGTCTAGGAACGAATTATACTTGTATTTCAAGGTATTACTGTACTTAAAACTTCTTGAGATTGCATAACTACAGGGTATTTTCAATTACATGTGTACTTTCTAGCTTGAAATAAACTGTATTTTATACACCCTGTAACTTGAGTGATTTATCTGAAAGTACATCACATATAAAAGGTTAGCCAATCCGTAAGAGATTTCTGTGAAAAGCAGAGAAATCTGTTAAGTTGAGGTATTACTTATTTACCTTTTCAGGTGTTTTTAGAATGTTCTCATGCATCAAGAAGCTTGGCCGAGAATGAAAATCCTGGTAAGACTTACCTAGGATTACTCATAGCTCGAGTCCAAAATGTTGTTTGTTCATCTCCCAATGTTCAGTTCAAGGTTTTGGATATTTTAAATAAGTTGCTTATAGTCTCCTTGATGCAGGTACATCAGTATTTTTAGTCGTATGCTTTAGGATCTCACTTTAGCCTTTTAAATGAATTTAATAATGTTTAGCTTTTTAAAGTATGACGGTACAGATGTTCACTTTTCGTGATTCATGATGTTAATTATGTATTGTCCTCTTTTCAGTAGTTTTTTTATTATAAATTGGGATGGTTTAGTAGTATCTTTTAAATCCTGCCCATTGCCATGTTAATTGAATACATAATATCCTTTGTAAGCACACACTTATCCCTCACATATCCACACTCACTCATAACCATAGACTTTTGAGTGGAAGTCAATGTTTGTCCTTGGGCTTATAGCATCTTGCTTTTCCAACTAGGGTTGTAGCTTAGCTAGTTATAATAATGATAAAAATGAGCTGCATTAGGTGTAGAGTGCAAATAGTGGATCTACTGTATTACATATCAGTAATTGGACACTGTATGGGAGCAAAGAAAATAACCCTACTTAACCCCATGCTTGTGCTCTAGCTGAGGAGTGGGAATGTTTTATGCTTATTGGCTTATTTAATGTTAAGTGTGATACGAGATCAAGAAGTGAGAGGCATTTCCTTGACTTGGGTTGTTATAGGATGGTTGGAGAGGTGCACTTTACTTCAGTGTGAGTTCCGCAGATTTATTTTATCGTGATGCAGATATTAGCTTTTATTTCTATAAATATCCCCTGATGTTCATATTGCTTTGTCTGTTAGAGCCTTTTCAATATCAACATTACCCTCGAAATACTAAAAATTTCCTTTTTTCTTCCCTTAAAGAGGTTGCCCACTAAGGCAACCCAACTCGGTCATCTGTCGCGCGATAAATTTGTTTTCTTACCCCAGTAGGAAACTCTGACTAGGGGTGTTTTCAAAAAAGATTAAACCATAGATTTTCTATTTTGCATGAGTTCCCCAATGTAACTTATCCACCTAGTCGGGTTTCTTGAGATAAGTAGCTGAGAACTGATTTAGAAAATTCAACTACTGTAGGAATATACAAGGCTCTCATAATCAGTCATTTGATATTGGTTATTTAGGCTCTAATCTGCAACGAATTTTATTTCCTGTGTAGTTTTCAATTTATTTAACTAATAAATGGGGATGCATTCCTCTGTTGTTGGTATGTAGTTTACAGTATGCTGGTAAGGTTAGTTCACTCGTTTGTGATGGTAGGTGGTTGTTCTTTTTGTTTTGTTGTTTTGTTTTGACGAAGATAATTATGTTCCCTCATTTGAAGTTCAGTTTAGTTAAGGAGCGGAACTCAGCCCCAGTAAACAATGTTATTTTGGGATTTCCAACTCTATCTACTTTTTTGTTTCTTGATTGATTTTTTTTTTCATTTAAAAAACCATTTGAAAGATAATTTTATATACAAAATTTGTACTTTGAAAATTTTCTTTTATTTCATTTTTGTGTGTGTTATTTTATTAATGTATAGAGGACACTTTTAATGGTAAAATTTTTCTATGGAAGCTTTTAGTTTCATTTCAAAGTGAATATGCAGATAATAGGCTACAAAATTCTCCATCTTTTGATGTTTGAATAAAAAATAAATTGGCCAATATAAAAAAACTAGATGCATGTTTTCTGAAAATTACATTTTTAAATATTTAACTTAGCCGGTAAATATATAATAGCTGCTGCTCAGCGGCTCGACAGAAAACACACTCAAAAACTCGCGAGCGATCGCTATGAAGGTTGCGGGTGTGCCCACCAGCGCCAACTATCGGCCAGATACCACTCTTGCATGTAAACAAACCCTTCAATTCTTCTCTGTCGACCTTGACGACAAGACGTATCAATACTCGCTGTATAACCTGGAGTTTTCTCAACATATTTGGTGAAGTACTTCATTTTGGTTTGAGCTTTCGCAGTGCAGGTGTTTTTCATCAACTTAAACTCTTGAACTCTTTATTGAACAGATTTAATTGTTGATGACTTGGATTGTTTTTTGGACTTTCTTTGACTAATTCAAAATGGCTGACCCTTCACAAGTACCTAGATTTCGTAAGTGTAATGCTAGGGACTATAATAGGCGTCTTCCAAAGGCATCTCTCGACCCACATACTGTGTGTTCCAATTGTCGGGGTAAAACCTGTCAATTGGGAGATCGGTGTGAGGAATGCGTGGGCCTTTCGAAATTCGATTGGCTCGAATACGATAAGTATGCATGTAGGCTAGAGAGAGATAGGGTAAGGAGGAGTTCCTCTAGGTCAGTAGATTTTTCCTCTCCACATGCCCCTGAACCTAATCCTTCCCCTATAGTGGTTGTACCTAACCCCCCTTCTGGCACTCAGGAACCATCTATGCAAGACATGTTACGTGCTATTCATGCCTTGGGGGAAAGAGTTGAAGCGTTAGCAACTGATCGTAATCAACTCATGGCTGACGTGAAAGAGCTTAAGTGTCAGAGTGCCACAGCGGAAAATAGTGGGAAAATGATTAGTGCGCAAAGTGTTGTGAACAGTGTTGCGACCGAGGGTTCGTCTGTTCGTGCCTGTCGTTCACCTAGTCCGAGACCTCTTGCAAGCTCCCAAGCCCAGGGGAGAAGTAATGTCGTACGACTTATGGGTTCGAGAGGCCTTGATCAGCGAACAGACGTTCCCTCTATGGTATCAGGCGTATCTCACCAAGATCGCCCCTACCATAAGACGAGAGAGCCCATTTTCTCCTCGTCTTCCGAAGGCTTTTCGCACAAGAAACCGTGGAGCAAGGTTTCTAGGCCCCTTAAGCGAAAGTCGGTCCCTTCAGGACAGGTCCAGCGTCCTGGATGTAGTCATTGGGACAGTTCTGACCCATTGCAGTCATCGGATGACTGCTCGCCGCCTAAGCAGCAACGTTACACAGGCTCAGAAAGTCTTGGTGTAGGCAAGGTTGTGCCGTCTCAGACGTTAACCCCGTCGTTTACCGCACCCATTCCCGTGGACCCTAAATGGGTTATAATGCAGGACATGCAGACTAAGCTCGCCTCCCTTATGGAAGACTATTCTGCCGATAAGGTTCCCGTTGAGCCTAGCCATTTATCTCATCGAGATCCTGGCCTTCAGCCGCCCAAACGAACCTTAGTGCGTCCTGTTGACATTGGCGTAGCCAAGTCACGTCAGTCACGTTATTTAGAACCTCACTCGATGCGGTCTCGTGTGGATTTTCAGCCGCATTTGGACGTTAGGCCACTTACTAATGCTCCTGTTGACGTTCAGGACGTTCGCCAACCATCGGAGTTGACTTGTTTTGACGCTGAGCGTCAACCACCGCAGTCTAGAGTTGTTGTGACTGCTCAGACTAGGCAGTCAAAACAGTCTCGAGTGGACGCCGTGCGTCCTCACGCACCTGTTGTTGTTGACAGTTCACAGACTGTCAAGCAGTTACATGACGTTGCGTCCTGGTCCGCTACTAATGCACCAGTGCGTGTGGACGCTGCGTGTCAAGCATTGCCAAACCCTTTGCTTGTTTCTCAGCAGTTGTCAGATGAGGATCCTTCAGATGAGGACGTTGCTGACCCTCAGCCTGAGGATCATCCTTCAGATGTAGATGAACCCAGAACAGTTCCTCCATCAATGGACTTTAAGAAAGTCATGTTAATTTTTAAGGAGTTGTTTCCCGATCACTTCGTCTCTGTTGCTCCTCGTTCGCCGCCGTCTGAGTTTGTTCTAGGCGTACCTGCTGACATGCCAGCCTTTACAAAACTTGTGCTCTCTCGCTCATCCAAGAGAGCTTTACGGCTTTTAGGCGACTGGTTGGAAACCAAGAGGAGTTTGGGGAAGACGGCCTTTGCCTTCCCTCCATCTAAACTCTCGTCTAGATCGAGCGTCTGGTATGCCACGGGAGAAGTTCTCGGCTTGGGAGTCCCTGCCTCTGCCCAGGGCGACTTCTCAAGCCTTGTAGACTCCCTGCCGCCTAGCCATGAGACGCTCGAAGATTAGTTGGTCCTCCTCGGACCTTGACCATCTGCTGAAAGGCATTTATAGAGCCTTTGAAGTTTTCAACTTCCTTGACTGGTGTTTGGGAGCCTTATGTAGGAAAATCTCATCGGCTGATAGAGATGTCTCCGTACTTATTATGTCCTGCATGGATAAAGCCATCCGCGATGGTTCCAATGAGCTCTCCTCCTCTTTTACGTCGGGAGTCCTCAAGAAGCGAGAGTCCCTTTGCTCTTTTCTGTCGGCATGAGTTACTCCCTGTCAAAGATCTGAACTGCTCTTTGCTCCCTTATCTAAGTTTTTGTTCCCGGAACATTTGGTTAAGGACATAGCTTTGTCACTCGTGCAGAAGGACACCCATGACTTGGTTGCGTCCTCTGCTCGCAAAGGGACTCCTTCGACATCCTTTTCTGCAAGACCTAGGATAGACACTCCGGCGTCCAGATTTATTCCGCCCTTTCGTGGCAGAGCTCCCAGCAGGGGAAGTACTCGTGCCGAGGGAAAGAGAGGAAAGAAGAGAGGAGCCAAGTCCTCACGTGGCAGAGTCTGACTGCCCGCAGCCTCAGACAGCAGTAGGTGCCAGACTCAAGAACTTCTGGCAAGCCTGGGAGAAGAGGGGCGCAGACCAACAATCTGTGAGGTTGCTCAGAGAGGGGTACAAAATTCCATTTGTACACAAACCTCCTCTAGCGACTTCCCCCATCGACCTCTCTCCCAGGTACCGAGAGGAGTCAAAGAGACAAGCCCTGAAACTAGAAGTGTCTCTTTTGCTAGAGAAGGGAGCGGTGGTGAAAGTCTCGGACCTTCAATCACCGGGGTTTTACAACCGTCTCTTCCTAGTACCGAAGAAGACAGGAGGTTGGAGACCGGTGCTAGACGTCAGTGCACTAAACGTCTTTGTTACGAAGACAAAGTTCACCATGGAGACCACGAAATCAGTCTTAGCAGCGGTCAGAAAGGGAGACTGGATGGTCTCTCTCGACCTAAGAGACGCATACTTCCACATCCCCATACACTCAGATTCCCAACCTTTTCTGAGGTTTGTTTTCAACAATGTGGTTTACCAGTTTCGGGCCCTGTGCTTTGGCCTAAGTCCTGCTCCTCTCGTGTTTACGAGGCTTATGAGGAATGTTGCAAAATTCCTCCATTTATCGGGAATCCGAGCCTCCCTATACTTGGACGACTGGCTTCTCAGAGCCTCGTCCAGTCATCGCTGTCTGCAGGATCTTCATTGGACATTGGATCTGACCAAGGAATTGGGACTTTTGGTCAACCTGGAAAAGTCCCAGCTGATTCCATCCCAAACTATACTGTATTTAGGGATGGAGATTCGCAGTCCAGTTTTTCGGGCTTTTCCGTCTGCCCCCCGAATAGAGCAAGCCCTGCTCAAAGTCCAACTGATGTTGAAGAGAGAACGTTGCTCAGTCAGGAATTGGATGAGTCTAGTAGGAACTCTATCATCCCTGGAGCAGTTTGTCTCGGTAGGAAGGCTACACCTTCGACCTCTCCAGTTCCATCTAGCTTTTCACTGGAAAAAGGACAAGACGTTAGAGACGGTCTCAATCCCGATCTCCGAACCAGTAAAGGCATGCCTGAATTGGTGGAACGACAATATCAGTCTGAGAGAGGGACTTTCCCTAGCAGTTCAGAACCCAAACCACGTACTATTCTCGGACGCGTCGGATTTGGGTTGGGGTGCGACCCTGGACGGTCGGGAATGCTCAGGTCTGTGGACCTCAAGTCAGAGGAGCATGCAAATCAACGGCAAGGAGCTTTTGGCAGTCCACCTGGCCTTGATGAACTTCGAGAGTCTCCTTCGAAACAAGGTGGTAGAGATCAACTCCGACAATACCACAGCCTTGGCATACATTTCCAAGCAAGGAGGCACCCACTCCCTGATGCTGTACGAGATCGCAAGGGACCTGCTCATTTGGTCAAGAGATCGAGGCATCTCCCTGTTAACGAGGTTTATCCAGGGCGACTTGAACGTCTTAGCAGACTGCCTCAGTCGGAGGGGTCAGGTAATTCCTACGGAATGGACCCTCCACAAGGACGTGTGCAAGAGTCTTTGGGCGACTTGGGGTCAACCCACCATAGACCTCTTTGCAACCTCGATGACCAAGAGACTTCCAATCTATTGCTCTCCAGTCCCAGACCCAGCAGCAATACATATAGACGCATTTCTTCTAGATTGGTCTCATCTGGACCTATATGCATTCCCACCATTCAAGATTGTCAACAAGGTACTGCAGAAGTTCGCCTCTCACGAAGGGACAAGGTTGACGTTAGTTGCTCCCCTCTGGCCCGCGAGAGAATGGTTCACCGAGGTACTTCGATGGCTGGTAGACTTTCCAAGAAGTCTTCCTCTAAGAGTAGACCTGTTACGTCAGCCCCACGTAAAGAATGTACACCAAAGCCTCCCCGCTCTTCGTCTGACTGCCTTCAGACTATCGAAAGACTCTCTAGAGCTAGAGGCTTTTCGAAGGAGGCAGCCAGTGCGATTGCAAGAGCGAGGAGAGCTTCTACCATTAGAGTATACCAGTCGAAGTGGGAAGTCTTCCGAGACTGGTGCAAGTCAGCATCTGTATCCTCGTCCAGTACCTCTGTAGCCCAAATCGCTGATTTTCTCTTACACCTGAGAAAAGTTCGCTCCCTTTCAGCTTCCACGATCAAGGGCTACAGGAGCATGTTGGCTTCGGTCTTCCGGCATAGAGGCTTAGATCTTTCCAACAATAAAGATCTACAAGATCTCCTTAAGTCTTTTGAAACCTCTAAGGAACGTCGTTTGGCTACTCCTGGATGGAACTTAGACGTGGTCCTAAGGTTCCTCATGTCAGACAGGTTTGAGCCATTACATTCAGCCTCCCTGAAGGATCTCACTCTTAAGACTCTTTTCCTGGTGTGCTTGGCCTCGGCTAAAAGTCAGTGAACTTCATGCCTTCAGTAAGAACATCGGCTTTTCTACAGAAAAAGCCACTTGTTCTCTTCAACTTGGTTTCCTGGCCAAGAATGAACTGCCTTCTCGTCCTTGGCCTAAATCTTTTGATATTCCTTGCTTATCAGAGATCGTAGGCAATGAACTGGAAAGAGTGTTATGTCCCGTTAGAGCTCTTAAGTTCTATTTAGCTCGTACTAAGCCATTACGAGGTAAATCTGAAGCGTTATGGTGTTCGGTTAAGAAACCATCCTTACCTATGTCAAAGAATGCTTTGTCATATTTTATCAGATTTTTAATACGAGAAGCTCATTCCCACTTGAGTGAGGAAGACCAATCTTTGCTTAAGGTTAAGACGCACGAAATTAGAGCTATAGTAGCAACCTCCGTGGCCTTCAAGCAAAATAGATCTCTGCAAAGTATCATGGACGCGACTTTTTGGAGAAGCAAGTCAGTGTTCGCGTCATTTTACTTGAAAGATGTCCAGACTCTTTACGAGGACTGCTACACACTGGGTCCATTCGTAGCAGCGAGTGCAGTAGTGGGTGAGGGTTCTACCACTACACTTCCCTAATTCCAATATCCTTTTTAATCTGTCTCTTGAAATGTTTTTAATATTGTTTTTTATGGGTTGTACGGAAGGCTAAGAAGCCTTTCGCATCCTGGTTGATTTGGCGGGTGGTCAAAGTCATTTCTTGAGAGCGCCCAGATTAGGGGTTTGATGAGGTCCTGTTAGTATGGGTTGCAACCCTTGATACTTCAGCTCCTGGGAGTCTTTCAGCATCCTAAGAGGATCGCTGGGCTTCGTGAGGAAGACAGACTTACAAGGCAGAGTAATCGTCTAAGTCAACTTCCTTACCAGGTACCTGTATATTTTGGTTTTGTTATATTGATAACTGTCAAAAACTCTTAGCTTATACGCTGTAAACTTAATTAACTCTGGTCTCTACCCACCGCCTTGGGTGTGAATCAGCTATTATATATTCACCGGCTAAGTTAAATATTTAAAAATGATATTTTAATTATAAAATAAATTTTTGAATATACTTAACCGGTGAATATATAAATTAAAGGCCCTCCCTTCCTCCCCAATAGAGACGCAGCGGAACGAGAAGAATTGAAGGGTTTGTTTACTGTACATGCAAGAGTGGTATCTGGCCGATAGTTGGCGCTGGTGGGCACACCCGCAACCTTCATAGCGATCGCTCGCGAGTTTTTGAGTGTGTTTTCTGTCGAGCCGCTGAGCAGCAGCTATTATATATTCACCGGGTAAGTATATTAAAAAATTTATTTTATAATTAAAATATCATATTTTAATAAATCAGGCTTCAATTTTTTTTTTTTTGGGGGGGGGGGGGGATATTGATTGAATAGACTTTGTCATGTAAAAGTATGGGCTTTTAGCAGTAGTTTTCCTCATCACTGGGATCATAGTGGCATAATCGTTATATTTTAGGGTTATTTACCAACCAGTGGTGAGCCCTTTCCCTCAAATCCAAAAATATTGCTCCTCAAACATGTAGGCTGAATGTGTACAGTACATGGGCTAGATTGGCTAACATAATATATTCTCATTTGCAGATTTTTTTGAACAAATTTTATGCCTTTGGCCTATTTAGTTATTATCTCTTGACACTTTATGCATCTTTCAGCATAATTATAACAAGAATTTTAAATATATACATAAGCAGACAAAGAAATAGGAAGAACTTGCATGCATCAAACGTTTATTGACAAATACCATATGATATATAAGAAAATCGTGGAAAATGGTGAAATTACTCTGTATGAGATACTAAAATAAATAGCTTTCCCTGGAATTTTTTTTTTTTTTTTTAGGAAAAAGTACCCCATGTAAATAGGTACACAGGTTAAAAAAAGGGTTACGTACGGGACCGGAACCCATTGAAAAGTTCCTCATCCAAGGATGCTGCTATCATGGGCCGGTTTTATACGGAGTTCACAATATTAATGTACATTACAGACGAATAAAATTTTTTAAATAATATAGTAGATGGATAAATTTGAAATAAATGAACATTGAACTTCTCTTTACATGTTGTAAGGAGAGTGGATGACTCAAGTAGTAGGTAATGAGGAGCGTAGATGATTATGCTGTTAGAGCTGCTTAGAATGGGAGTCCCCTTACATAAATATGTGGTTTACCTACCTTTTTTGAGCTCTTTCTCTTTTTGGCCTCTCTTCTGGTACTAACTGTGATTCACTTTAGCACATTTTACTAGAAAAATAACTGCCCGAGAGAGGTATGTCTCTGCCTCCCTTTTAAATTTTCTGAATGACTTAATGCAATATTATAAAAATTGCCTGCTCTGCTGGCTACTGCCTTATCTGGATGATATTTTTCTACAAAACTGTACAACTCCCCCATTTTGTCATTATTTCCTTTCATCACTGAACAATGGTCAGAATCCTTTCTCTCCAGAAAACATGTCGTCTTTTGCTATCTGTTTCTTCTCATTGTAAAGGTGTTGGGGTTCTTTTGTTGTGAGACCTCTGTCATGATCCTTCACCAACTCTACAACTACTACTACTTCAACTTTCAATCCCTAGGACTTGCCTAAAGAAACTATGTTCTCGACCCCTGGTTCAAGTTTAAAGCCTTCAAAGTCCCTTTGCTAAATTCTTGTCTCAACTTCCTCCAGGCAGAATTCATTGTTCTGATAGATACTAATACCTAAGCTATATAAATTAGGTTTAGAACATGGAAGAAGGTTAGGAATTTTTTTTTTTTTTTTATACAAAACTTTAAGCATTGACTGTGTATGTGAGGTAACTTCAAAACATCTTTGATAAAGGCCTTGTGTATTTTTTTTAAAAGACGGAAATTACTTTTGGTCCATAAGCTTGATAAGAGGAATGACCAGGTGCACTGTCCATGACGAGGAAGGTCTTGAGTGGCAGCTATTTCTCGTGAAGATGTTTCTTTATACTGTGTCCAGACTTGATGCATCCCCAGGATGCCTGAAAACTTTAAATCAATCAATCCCCTTAAGGAAGATCTTCCTAGTTACCCAGGCTTTATTGTTGGATGTAAGTTTTCGTATATTACGTTCTCGAAAACAGTACTGTTTTTGGAATGGTAAACAAAAGGGTCTTAACTTCTACATTCCAGTTACAATCCCACACAGCAGCAGAGTTAGAATATTTTTTCATAGTCTTATGTCCATGCAAAGATTTCTCTTCCTGGCTGATTGAAGTCCTCGTTGACATTTTCTTCCAAAAGTGACAAGTTTCATCACAGTTGAAGAGTTGGTGGGATTATAGCTGTTTCTGTAACAAAGGTTTTAAATTCCCCACAATATTTTTCAGCAGCTGTTTTGTGAATTGACAGTGTCCCCATACCTTACAACACTATGAATGAAATTTTTCTCTTTAAATTCATTAAACCAGCCTTGGCCAGCCATAAACGTTTCACTAGGATATGCATCATCCTTTTTTCAAGTGCAATTTTTTGTTATGTTTGAATGTATTTGCTTCGCCTTTTCCCGAATTGCTTTCACCCGCCAGCTGGTTTTTATTATTCCATATTAATAACCATTGTTAGCTTGTTTGATGGTCTTACTATTTTCCTTTTAGCTAGAGTAGCTTCTTTATTTTTTCAAAATCTTTCTTATTGCTGATTTGGGTTTACATGTACCATACTCTTTGGAAATGTCAGTCAGGCAGACACGTTTCTTCCTTTTCAATGATCTCCTCTCTTGGTCCTGTTGTGGCTATCAAACGCTTCCTTTTTGGCTTATCACTGCTACTGCTAAACTTTTTACAAGCCATTGTGTATGGGTAGACAAAAAATCCTAAAATAAAGGAAATTAATCAAAAGGTTAATGGAACGGTGTTGTGTGGGGAGGAACTGGGGGAGATCTACGCCTTTTCTTGGTCACTGGTTGTCTTTGTATTTTGCCTTGGATAAACTTCTCAACCTATAAGTCTTTCAAGTTGTTCAAAGTCAGAATATTTTTTCGATCTTTGTGACAAGAAATGTTAGAAAATTATGTTCAACCACCAAGTTGTTTGAGTTCTGGGGCATTTGGTCTTCAAGGTACTGTATGTAGACATACACACACACACACACACACACACACACACACACACACACACACACACACACACACACACACACACACACACACTCCCTCTCTCTCTCTCTCTCTCTCTCTCTCTCTCTCTCTCTCTCTCTCTCTCTCTCTCTCTCCATATATATATACAGTACATATATCGTCGTCGGCGCCCGCTCGTGTCCGAGTATTGGGTTTTGTCGTTAGCCATAAGCCTCCTATCTTTGGGGTGGGTGCTTATGTCTGATGTGGCTGTTAAGTCCTAGTCTGTGGTGGAAGAGTCACGGACAGTGTTCACAGGGGAGGGTAGGTGGTGGGCAGGGCTGTTCTAATCGCTCTCTCCTTCTTCTCCTCCTAGCCTCCTCATTTTGTCTCCTCTTCTCCTCGAAGTCCGCGGTGCCATGGTGTACTGTACTCCTCCAGGTTTTCCTGTCCCTGGCTGTTTCTTCCCATGAGGAAGGATCGATGTCAGTAGGGTGCGCTTTAGTTGATCTTTATAGCGCATTTTCGGGGCTCCTCGTGGTCTGGTGCCCTGAGTCAGTTCTCCGTAGAATATCTTCTTTGGGAGCCTAGATGGATCCATCCTATGCACGTGTCCTGTCCAGCGGAGGCGGTGGTGGATGATGGTGGCCTCCACGCTGGTCAGCGAGGCACGTTCTAAGACTTCAATGTTGGTGGTGTGGCTCTCCCAGGGGATTTTCAAGATCTGCCTCAGTTTCATTTGTTGGAAGCGTTCTAGGTTTTTGATATCGCTTCTATATAGCGTCCATGTTTCACATGCATACAGGAGCGTGGAGAGGACTACTGCCCTGAATACCATTATTTTGGTGGTCATTGTCAGTGCGTGGTTGTTAAATATGCGGCAGTTGAGTCGGCCAAAGGCGGAGTGGGCTGCCCTGAGCCTGTTCTCCACGTCCTTTTTGCTTGTGGGAGCTGATGTTAGGATGCTTCTTAGGTAGGAGAACTGGTCCACCTGTTCTAACGGTTGGTCATTCACTGTGGTATTGAGGTTTAGGAGCATCAGTCCTGGTGGATGTTGGACTAGGGTCTTGGTTTTGTCTATGTTGACTTCCATCCCAAAACGTTCGTAGGCAGAGTTGTATGCATCAGCTAACGACTGCAGGTCCTCTGCCGTCTGACCTGGGGTGGCATTGTCGTCAGCATACTGCAGTTCTCGCACAGCACACAAGGTGGTCTTGGTTCTGGCGCGAAGTCTAGCGAGGTTGAAAACGCTTCCATCCATGCGGAAACATAGGTCGACTGAGGGTGTGTCTGGGGGAATCTCGTTGAGCATTGCTGCGGTGTATAGCGAGAAACACGTTGGGGCCAGAACACAGCCCTGCTTCAGGCCGCCGTTGATGGAGAATGGGCCTGAAAGAGAGTTCTGGTGGCAGACTCTCCCAACCATTCCGTCATGGAGGGCACGCACCAGCTTGACAAAATTGGGTGGGCAGCCATATCTTTTGAGGACAGCCCACATGGCAGGTCGAGGTACTTTGTCGAAGGCCTTTTTCAAATCCCAGAAGATGAACATTATGGGCTGTTGTTGTTCGAGGCTCTTCTCTTGTAGTTGTCGCGCGCAGAAGATCATGTCTATGGTCCCGCGGGAAGGTCGAAAGCCGCACTGGGACTCTGGCAGGACGTCTTCTGCGAGAATAAGGAGGCGGTCAAGGAGAATCCGAGCGAAAATCTTACTCGCGATGCTTAGTAGTGATATTCCCCGATAGTTGTTACAGTTCTCCCTGTCTCCCTTCTTGAAGATGGTAATGATGTTTGCATCGCGGAAGTCACTGGGGAAGGTCTTGGTCTCCCATATTTTCAGTATAAGGAGCATCAAACGGTTCCTCAATGCGGGGCCACCGTGAGTGAGGAGCTCCAACGGGATGTTGTCTGGCTCTGGGGCTTTGCCGGGCTTCATGCGCTGCAGGGCCTTGTTGAAGTCCTGGATGGAGGGTGGTAGTGCCATCAAGTGACGGACGGGATGCTGCGGGGTCATTCGCAGGAGATCATCTGGGGTGTCTGCTTGGTCATTGAGGAGGTTCTCATAGTGAGACCTCCACCTGGCCAGGATGCCCTCGCTATCGGTGATGGTCGTGGCCCCATCCGCGTCCTTCAGGCCGCCCACTGATGACCGTGTGGGACCAAATATTTCCTTTCTTGCTGCATAGAAGCTGCGCAGGTCACGTTGGTCAGCGAAACTCTGTATTTCTGCAGCTTTTCTTTGCCACCAGGTGTTCTGGGCTTCACGGATCCCTCTTTGGCAACCAACTTCAGCCACCTTGTGAGCACATTTGTTAGCTGCTGTTGGTTGGTTTTCTAAAGTCAGGCGTGCTTGTCGTTTGGTTTCAATGAGAAGAGAGATGGTAGCATCATTCTCATCGAACCAATCCTGCCGTTTCTTGGTGGTGTAACCTAGTGTTTCCTCCGCGGCACGGGCCATGGCATTTCTGAGGGTGGTTCAGTGGTGCTCAACAGTGGCCTGACCCACGGGGTCTGCGGGGTCTGCGAGGTGACATTCGCAGGCCTCCTTGTAGTTCTGTGCCACCTGTGGGTTGCGTAGCTTGTTACAATCAAAGCGTTGGTGTGGTATGCTGTCAGGTGCCCTTCTGGGTGGTCGTAGGGTCGTCACGGAGAGTCGGAAGATGAGGAGTCTGTGGTCCGTCCAGCAGTCGTCCGCTCTGGGCATGGATCAGGTGATGCGGACGTCTCCTCGGTCTCTGGCTCTGGTCAGGACGTAGTCCAGGGTGTGCCAATGTTTAGACCGTGGGTGTCTCCATGTGGTCTTTTGTCGCTTTGGTAACTGGAAGATGGTGTTGGTTACCACAAGTTGGTGTTCTGCACACAGACCCAGTAGGAGTTGGCCATTGGCGTTGCAATTTCCAATGCTATGGCGGCCGATGATTCCCTCCCACAGGCGATGGTCCTTGCCCACTCGGGCATTAAAGTCGCCAAGCACAACGAGCTTGTCTTTGGCGGGCGCTGCCTGGATGGTGCGGTCGAGCTGGGTGTAGAAGGCAGCTTTGTCATCATCGGTTGAGGTCATAGTCAGGGCGTAGACAGAGATTAGGGTGAGGTGTCTGTCCTGCGTGATGGGGATGCGGACAGTCATCAGGCGCTCACTGATGGCCTTGGGAGCGAGGTTGTGCTGCTGCACCAGCTGGGAACGGATGGCGAAGCCGAAACCGTGGATGCGAGGCTCCTCTAGGGCCTTGCCTTTCCAGAAGATGGTGTAGCCTGTTCCAGCTTCCCTGATGTTGCCCTCTTCGGGTAGTCTGGTCTCGCTAAGAGCTGCCACATCAACATTGAAGCGGGCTAGCTCCTTGCAGATGAGGGCTGTACGTCGTTCCGGGCGGTTGGTGTTCGTTACGTCTTGGAGGGTGCGGATGTTCCACGCACCTAAGGTTTATATTTTTTTCTTGTTGTTTCGACCGCATTAGTGGGATGTCCGCCAGCCGCAGTGAGCTGACCAGACGGGTTTGCCGTGTCCGATGTTTACCCCACCTTTTCTAGGGGCCTCCCCATGTGGGGTGGGCTGCGGTGTCCTCAACAGGCCAGCCCAGTCACGGGTCCAGCTGCCGAACTCTGGTGTCACGGCACCATCATCAGAGAGCGACTGAATCTTAGACTCGCCGCCTGAGTGCAGTCGTGGGCTAAGGGCTTCCAGCTATCCAGGCCTGCCCCCTTCACCCACGGTGCTGTCGCCTCAGGACTTGGTGGTGGTGATGATGATGATGATGATGGTGAGAAAGAGATGAAGAAGGGTGGAGGAAACGACAGAATGCCAGTAGCTGGGTATATTGTTTTGGGTGGTCGTGGCTTTGCAACGGCCACGCACACACACTTGGCCCACATCGTTTTCACCGCGGCTCAAGACATATGAGACAGGCGGCTTCTCCGATGTTGGTTGCATCAGGCTGCCGGGTTCTTGTTATGTCAAGGCCTGCCTTGTTGCCTGCCCGACAGGCATGGCCCTCTTCCGCCGGCGCTGGGAAGCTCCGCCGTTGGGTTCTTGTTTGGTTTGATTTTGGAGTTTCCCTTCTCCTAGCCTTTGCCCAACTGAAATAGAGGAGAAGGCCTATAGGGGTCCAGCCTTGGTCTGGTCTCTCAGAACTGGCCTTAGCGGTATGGTTGAGCCTGCCAGGGTGGATAAAATACCCCGCCGCCATTGCCCAGCCCACCATTGAGACACTCAAGCCCCTCTACTGCAGCAAAGTGGTGGATCATCAC
Source organism: Palaemon carinicauda (assembly GCF_036898095.1). Classification (NCBI taxonomy): domain Eukaryota; kingdom Metazoa; phylum Arthropoda; class Malacostraca; order Decapoda; family Palaemonidae; genus Palaemon; species Palaemon carinicauda. The sequence continues at coordinate 20,204,034 of NC_090761.1, forward strand.
AGGGGACATATATATATATATATATATATATATATATATATATATATATATATATATATATGAATAGATTAATAAGTAAACCATCATCATCATCATCATCATCATCTTCATCATCATCATCTGTAGCTAGTCCATTGCAGGGCAAAGGCCCCAGTTATGTCTTTACACTAGCATCTGTTTATGGTCTTTCGATGCCAGTCTATACATGTAAATTTTCTTACCTTGTTAATCCATCCTCTTCTATTCCTTCCCCTGCTTCGTTTGTAATTTCTAGGGACCCATTCTGTTATTCTTAATGTCTATCTATTATCTGTCATTCTCATATATCCAGCCAATGTCCATTTTTGTCTTTTACATGTTGTTAGGATATTCTCTACTTTAGATTGCTCTCATGGCGATGTTGTTCTTTTTCTATCTCTTGGTGTTGTTCCCATCATTATTCTTTCCACAGCTGTAACTACCTTATGTTCTAAGGCTTTAGTATAGCTCTAAGTTTTTTATGCATAAGTTGATACTGGTAGGACCATATGACTAAATTGTTTTCTTTATAGAGAAAGTGACATTTTACATTTTAGAGAAGGTGGCATTTTACTTTTCATAATCTCTTTTTGTGTACCCAAAGCTTTCCATCCCATGCTTATCCTTTTTTTTATTTCGGTTTCATGTCCTGGTGAAAAAATTACTGCCTGTCCTAAGTAAGTATAAGGAGAAGGTTCGTTTGTAACCCTTATTTTTTTGTCTGCATTTTCTTTGAAAATTATTTTAATTTTACTCATATTCATTTTCCATTCTACATTTCAGCTTTCTCTATTTAAATTTTCTATCATCTTTGACAATTCCTCTCATGATTCATTAAACAGAACTACAGCTTCTGCAAATCTTAAGTTGTTAAGGTATTCCCCATTAATGTTGATTCTTACAACATATATATACACACACACATATATATATATATTGGTGTGCTACTGTCTTAAGCACACATTTGAGTATGAGTTGTTTTCAGATGTATTTAAATGGTTTATTGAACACATCTTAGTGGTTTTTAAGTTTTATTGTGAATAAACAACTGAGTTAAACATCTCCATCACTGGAGGAAGCTGTGTTGGTCCACATGACCAATTCTGGTGAAGTTTAGATATGAACTGAATAAATTACTGATATCCCAAATATCGTACACTTGCTTTAATTTGGCTAAGTGACGGAATCGGAAGACACCTGCATCCGGTGACGTCACAAACTTTCACACGAAGAGACAATGTGTTGACACTAAGAAAGAATGGCAACTCAGCATCTTACATCCTGCTTACAATTTGAGTTGACCATAGCAAATCTCACGGTTAGCTCTTCCAACCAACATGACATATTACGTCATTTGTTTTAAACATGTAATATTACTATTCTAACTATTACATAAGCTCGGCCAGCTATCTCAATTTTTTTACAAAAATTTAACAAGCCGAAACATGGTTATTAGGTGTGACTGGACATACGTATCATTCTTTGTTCAAAACTAGCTATATCCAACTGAGGACGAATGTCCAAATAGGCACATCAAAAATAATAACAATAATGCATACAAAAAAGATATTACCAAAGCAAAAAGAAAAATGCATGATAAAACCAAGATCATATATATGGTACATTGCTAGCAAATGATTACATGGTACCAAAAAACAAAATAAATTCTGACTTACAAATGATTCGGTAACTTGATAAAGAATAATTGTTACCTTTGTCAGAAACAAGATACTCAATTTTTAGTGCACAAATACGAATTCCTGGTACGTACACGTACCACGGTTTCGTACATATATATATATATATATATATATATATTTATATATAGGGCTGATACATTTTATTAGATGCCCATAGATTCTGTTATATATCTTATATTTTTTTTTTTTTTTTTTTTTTCTCTTTTCTTTTTTAACATTCCGGCTTATATATTTTTATTAGATGCCGAGAGAAAAAAATGATTTATATCCTTTTTTATTTTATTTATTTTTTTAAATGTTATTTTAAATGTATTTTTAACAATGCAAATGTAGAGAATTTCTTTAATTACATATTACTAGCGTACTAATCAGCTTTTCATACAAACATCATCCTGACAAATTACTCCCTTAGCGAATGAGGTGGCCACTCATACAGCTTTGAATTGGATCAGGTAGGGGGTATTGTCAGGGCTATTCAACTCGTTCCTTTGTAGCTGCTTGCTGTGCCGTAACCTACGCCAAACAAGGATGTTCACGGCGATAAAAATTAACACCGTTACACAAAAACTAGCCAGTAATGTAGGGTGAAGAATCTCTTTGTAAGTCGGTGACAGGTGGTCCTTTTCGGTAAGTTTCATTAAGCGTTTTGCCACACTTCCTTTATAGGGGAGAGGAAGTGCGGGCATTGTAGAGGTCCACGTGAAGTTCGCGAAGTAAGCTCGTTCTCTGATGATTGTCCGTAGGCCAGTCACCATGGAATTCGGGGAAGTCCCGATACAGCCATCTGCTGCGACGAAGATGTTGTTGAAGGATGTGGATCCGTCAGGGCATGATACATTGAAGCCGTCCTTGTCGTATCGTATCCACGAGCCATTATTTAGTCTGCAATTGAATTCTTTATTGTCAAAGGGATAAAGCCTATCCAGACAATTTTCACTTGTATGGGAGAGAGCACCGTCTAGCACTATACCTAACTCGCATGAATCCATCAAGTTTTTACGGAATTCAAATGAGTCAGCTGTACATATTTTTCTATCCATTGCGTCTGAACAGTGAGTTAATTGATTTAAGTCTTTAATGACCGTATATGTTTCCTTGTCTGGGGAAATCAATACGTGTCCTGTCAAACTGGATATTACTGGATTTGAGTGATTCGTCATGAAAGTCGGAAATGGTGATATCCTGTAAGATTGCCAGGCATCAGAAGAATCAAAGGGAATTGTAATCCTAATCTTGTTATTATCTACGTTTACTGTAATTAGGCTGTAATAAAATTCTAACCTATGTTCGTCTAACAAAGGAACATAGCCTAGTTTATCCCTAGTGTTCTCCAGAACTAATTTTAAGTAACGTATAGGCAACAAATGGGGCGACAATACACCTTTAGTTGCTAACGTGATAGCTTCTACATAATCCTTGGATTTCTCAATGAAATGTGCAATTCTGTTATGTATGTGATCTATCTTTGAATCATAATACGTTAATGTTGCTAACAAATCCTGTACTTCCATAATTTGAACGATATTATCTGAATGTTCATTTAACAAATCCATAATTTTATTGATTGAAGCTAACTGATCTCTTAGTTCTGACATAATCAATTCATCTTTATGAGTCAAGAACTCAATTTTCTTATTTTGATTACTAATTTTAAGACGATTGGAAAGTCCTAAACCTAAACTTGCAACAGACCCAAAGATGCTTAATGCAGCATAAATGAACGGATTCCGTCTTTCTTTTTGTTCGTGTCCTACAGTCCACATCAAAAGGTCATAAGCCAAAGATCCTGTCTCTCCAGTCTTATTTTTCAAGTCATCAGATAGCATCTCTGCAACTTTTAATGTTGATCCAAGCAAACTCTTAGTAGTCAAATGAAAATGTCTCCTATGCAACTCATCCAATGATGCAGAAAACCTTGAAATGGCGGTTCTTAAGCTAGTGACATCATTCTCTTGAAGAAAAATTGCTTGCATATGCACTTCGACAATTACGTTGGTTGATGTAATAAAAATGTCTTCTTGTCTTTCAACTATATTTCCATATTTAAAATATATATTCTTAGTCTTAGAACTCATCCCATACGAAAAAAATGTCTGAGCGAACAATATCACTCCCAACAACAAAAAATTCATCTTGGAAACCTGTAACGAGAAAAAATATATGTAATTACTCCTGTATTAAAAAGAAAACTTTTAGTCACAAAAATTAAAATTTTTCCTCACTTCTTTTTAATTTCTTATGTGAGACAATGGTACTATTCTCTCATCCGTGGGTTGGGCTACGTTTTGAATTCTAAACCTATTGGCCGTTAATGTTTCCAAAATGTTAAATGGGCCTTCAAACTTAGGTGTTAGTTTATAGTTGAGCCCTTTTCTGACATTGATTTGAATATAGATGTTATCACCCACGGTATATGTTTTAGTTGGTTTCGCTATTTTATCATGATTCCTTTTCATTATGATTTGTGATTCTTCTAAATTCTTTCGAAGGATATCATATCGACTTATACTTGCATTTATACATTCTTTTAAAGGATTTGATAGATTAGTTGTAGGCGTTAATACATGGAAAGGTGTTCTAACTGGGGTACCATACAATGCTTCATGCGGTGACATTTTAATTGATATATGATATGAATGATTCAGAGTACTCAGTGCCGCCGGTATTGCAATATCCCAGTTGGGGTCTGATCCCCCTAGTGTTACCCTCAATATATTTAATATCTTCCTATTTGCTCTTTCCACTAGCCCATTCGACTCTGGGTGATATATCATGGTATTGACCTTCTTTATGTTGAGGAATTCACACAATGAGGTAAGAAAGTGATTATTAAATTCACCACCCGAGTCTGAGATTATCATGTGTGGAATTCCATGTTTACAAATGTAACACTCGTAAAACTTCCTAGCGCATTCAATCGCAGTTTTAGTTTTAAGCGCTATTAGTTCTGTATATCGAGTTAAAGCATCTATAATTACTAAGAGGTGCTTATTCCCTCTGTCTGACTCGTAAAATCCTGTTAACAAATCTAAATGTATTCTTTCAAAGGGTTGATTGGGAACAGGATAAGCTCCTAAGCTGACAGGTGTTTTCGTATGCCCTTTGTTTTCCTGACATGTGCGACAATTAGCTATGTGTCTTTTTATATCTGTAAGCATTGTATGCCAATAAAACAATGATTTGGCTTTCTGTGACATTAATGAGAACCCAGGGTGTCCATGTAATGGATTTGAATGCAACCAATTCAGGACAGTGGAAACAAGTGAGTTTGGTACTACTACCTGGTCGTTAGTTACATGTGGTGTATTGCGGGTTTTCCTTGTCACAGTCCTACACAGAATATTATCTTTGATTACATAATTCTGCTGCTTATACTTTATATATTCTTTTTCTTTATGATTGCCTTTCAAAGCATTTATAATTGTTTCTATTTTCTGATCTTTTCTTTGCTCAGTCTGTAACAATTCAGCACTCCAGCCTAAATCTTCTTGTTCAGATATTGTTTTTACAATAGGCATGGATGTTGATATATCTATTAATTCAGCTAAAGACTCCGTACAAGATGACACGGGGTTGCGTGATAATGCATCCGCAATGATATTTGCTTTCCCAGGTAAATACCCGATTCTTGCGCCAAAATCTTGAATGATTAAATGCCACCGAGTTCGTTTAGGGCTGTGATTGAAGCCTTTAAAGAACTCTGTTAGTGGTTTATGGTCAGTAAGAACCTTAACGGGATAACCGTAAATTATGAACTTAAAATGCACTAGCGAATTAACAATAGCTAGTCCTTCCTTGTCTATTACTGCATACTTACTTTCGGAAGTTCTCAATTTTCGAGAATAGAAAGCTATCGGGAAAAACTGTTTATCATATTGCTGAAGCAATACCCCTCCTACTCCTAAGTCTGAGGCGTCTGTTGCAATGAAGAATTCCTTACCGAAGTCAGGAAATTTTAAGATAGGAGAACTACACAGTTCATCTTTCAAAGTATTAAACGCCTGTTGATGTTGCTCAGACCATGTGAAATCTACGCCCTTCTTCGTAAGATCAGTTAAAGGAGCGGCTATTATTGAATAGTTGCGTATAAAACGCCTGTAATATCCACTACAACCCAGAAATTGCTGTATTCCCTTGACATTAGTAGGTATGGGAAAATTACGTATAGCCGACACCTTATCATGGACTACTTTAAGACCTTGGCTTGACACCATGAAACCCAAATATATTAATTCTGTTTTGAAAAATTCACACTTACTAATCTTTACCCTTAAGTTATGTTGTCTTAATCTCTGTAGTACTAGTTCTAACTTACGTAGATGTTCCTCTAAGGTGTTGGAAAAGATTACAAGATCATCCATATAGGCATGCAATATATCCCCTAACAAGTCTCCAAACACTATGTTAATCATTCTTGTAAATGTTATAGGAGCACAACGTAAACCAAAAGGCATCCGTAAAAATTCATAATGTCCCCTGGCTGTGCTGAAGGCTGTGTATGGGATACTATCTTCTTCTAATGATATCTGGTGAAAGCCTTTAAGTAAGTCCAAACTGGTAAAATATTTATTCTGACCTAACAAAGACAAAATATCGTCAGTACATGGCACTGGGAATCGATCAGGGATCGTTTCCTCGTTTAGACGACGAAAGTCGACGCAGATACGCCATGTTCGATCTTTTTTCGGTACAACTATTAAAGGAAAATTATAAGGGCTATTTGATTTTCTAATGACTCCTTCCTCTAACATTTTACCTACTTCATCATTTATTTCATTCTGGAATTTCATAGGGAGTCTGTACGAGGGTACATATATAATTTTCTGTTTGTCTTTTAACCTTATTTGATGCTCGATCACATCTGTTTTCCCTAAGGATCCATCCGTAGTGGAAAAGACATCTGTATATTTATTTAAAAGTTCAAAAATTTTCTGCTGAATTTCTTCGTCTTGAATGTCCTTACTGATTTTATTTTTAATAGATCGTAAAAGGGATTCATCCGCAACTGATTGAGAGTGATTGATTTCAGCAACGGTAAGAATACGATGTTTATAAACTTCTACATCCAAGATATGTTGATTTCTGTGAATTACTAAAGTGTTATTTAAATGATTACAGACTTCGATATTACATTGCTGATGTGAGCCTACTGTATAAATAGCTTCTGTGACAGACAATCCGTTAGTTTTTAAAGTATCGGAAAGGATTAATATTTCAGATCCCGGTAGTGTTTTCTTTATTTGCACTATTAAATTCGAAGGTATGTTTGGTTCGATATATTGCATGCAAGATGATATTACGGGTGAACGAGAATTCTGCTGGGTCGCGTATATTATTTCTTTATTAGTGAGACAAGTTATTGGTTCTTCAACGTACGTTACGGTTACATTTGTCGTCTCCTTTTTATCCAAAACTGACTTTAAAGTATTAGAAGACTTATAGAATTTCCCTTTGATATACACGCCGTGCTTTGCAGGAGCTAAGATAATGTTTTGATTTCCCATAGATGGGTATCCTATAATTACAGCTGGATACATATTAATGTTTTTCACAACAACAAATGTATCGGCAAACGTGCGATTACCGACTCTGAACTGAATATGAGTTATGCCTATGACGTTTAATTCATTATTTCCTATACCTGAAAGTCTAATTCCTGATTTTTCAATCGGAAAGTTCGAAAACAACAAATGATGCGTCTTCAAATCCATAATATTACGTGGACTACCAGAGTCAAAAAATAACGTAAAGGATTTGTGTTCTAAATTTACAGCATATAAGGTTGGCCGTAACTCATTTTGGCTTATTATTGTATGAATTCGTTGCAAATCTACGGGAGCATGCACTGTTTTACTTAATTCGGCCGTGTGTTTCATAGGAAGATCTATTGTCTCACAATTATCTGATAAAACATTAAATTGATTATTCAATACTATTGATGTTGACATAAATGACCTTGACCCAACATCACTCTCTTCCCCTCTAGAGTTAACTATGTGGTATTTGCTTTGCTCTGCACATTCTGAAAATTAGGCTGACTTTGCGAGGTCTGGTTTGACGGCCCAGGCTCAGCGATATTTGAAGAAGTGTTTGTTTGTTTCGGACTCTGAACTGCATTGACATTTTGTTGTTTCTTTTTATTGTTAAAATGAGGATTTTTCTTTTTATTTCCATATGGAACTGACTGTGGAATTGACTGTGTATTTCTAGGATATTGTTGTGTCTTACGCGCGTAACATTGACTATAAGAATGTGATCCTGTGTTGTGAACTGAACAAAATTTCGTTCTACAGTCTGCGCTTATGTGACCTTGACGTTTGCAGTTGTAACACGTCACTCCCGCTACTGGATTGTTAATTACGTTCACTGTTTGTGGTTTTGTTTCATTCTTAGCAAAAACTTGAGTTAACACGGGATCGAGATCTGGACACTTGGACATGTGTTTCTTTATCTGTTTATAGACATCCAATTCCGTACTTGCAGGCATTAACTTCTTATCAAAGCACCGCACTAAAGCTTCAGGCAACATAAGTGTCATGCAAGTTAAATACATTAATCGTAAAAAATCTTTCACGGAGATATTATCGTTAGTAACCCAAGTGGAATTACCTAAAATGTCCTGATATTCGTTAAGCCTATCAGCTATGAGAGCTGCTCTCTCAACAACATTAAGCCGATTCATAGTGGCTTGATTAAGTGTATTTCGTAACGTTAACACTACATCCAAAGCTTCCTCACCCCCATAGATCGCGCGTAACCTAACTTTGAAATCATCCCAAGTAACTGCTTCCTGAAATGAAACACCTCTTAAATACGCACTCGCATCCCCCTTAGAAAAATCTATAAAACTTTTAGCTTCTTGTAATTGTACAAAAGGATCTACGATTTGTTTGGCATTTAAATGGGCATCAACGGATGAAATCCATGACTCCACATTTTGTGGCAAGAACCCGTTGACACGGCCTTGAAAAGGAAGGATTGCTGACCTGGCATTTACAAGCGTCACAATTGGAGGAGGATTAGCCTGGCCTACACCACTAGGTCCAGGGGTAGGGCTGACAGGAGGAGCCATGACTGCTGTATTCTTTTTTTTTCTATCTCTTTGACCCCTTTCAATCCTATCAAAATATCTATATGAGTACAGACGCCCACTGCGTAAACGCATATGTATAATAAAATTCCCCCAACAATGTTACTAATCCCAATACATTTCCCCCCAAGAGTTTATGAAAGAAAAAGGAATTAGCACAAAGAAAGAAAAATTCTAAATGAGAATTTGGAGTTTCTTATAACAAAGTTTAGGAATTCACTCACCCCAGTAATAATTGACTAACGACTTGTGATAACTACACTTCACTGCCCAAACTGAAATGAATACAAAATCTCTGTACTTAGCTTTATATGAAGTCGACTCGTCGTCTCTCTCTCTCTCTCTCTCTCTTGATGTTTTGTTAGCGATGTCTCGTTCTAGTTTCTTGTAGAATGTAGTTCTTCCTGGATATGTTTTGCAATTGTTGAACGCCAGTCCTTGGGTTTCCTAGGATGTTGATTGAAGATTCTATTTGTATACTAACATATGTTGGTGTTAGCATTTCCGTTGGACTTAGTCAAAATTGTAGATTTTTGTAGATAGTTTTATTTTGAAGTCTTGAAGATCATTCTCTGGTTTTACAGCTTTTATGTTGAAGTCTTGAAGATATATCTCTGGTTTTACAGCTATTTATTTTGAAGTCTTGAAGATATTTCTCTAATTCTTAGAGTTTAATCGCTGCCTTAGAGTTTAACCGCTGTCTTTGAGTTTAATCGCTGCCACCATTTATTGGTGTGCTACTGTCTTAAGCACACATTTGAGTATGAGTTGTTTTCAGATGTATTTAAATGGTTTATTGAACACATCTTAGTGGTTTTTAAGTTTTATTGTGAATAAACAACTGAGTTAAACATCTCCATCACTGGAGGAAGCTGTGTTGGTCCACATGACCAATTCTGGTGAAGTTTAGATATGAACTGAATAAATTACTGATATCCCAAATATCGTACACTTGCTTTAATTTGGCTAAGTGACGGAATCGGAAGACACCTGCATCCGGTGACGTCACAAACTTTCACACGAAGAGACAATGTGTTGACACTAAGAAAGAATGGCAACTCAGCATCTTACATCCTGCTTACAATTTGAGTTGACCATAGCAAATCTCACGGTTAGCTCTTCCAACCAACATGACATATTACGTCATTTGTTTTAAACATGTAATATTACTATTCTAACTATTACATATATATATATATATATATATATATATATATATATATATATATATATATATATGGTTGTGTGTGTGAGTACAGTATGTATATATGTATGTATGTATAAAACTGTTTGACCACCATATTGTTTGATTCATGGGGCATTCGACCTTCGATTATATTCACCCAATGCAATGCTGAGCAAGGTAAGGTATCAAGAGGTGCAGATCCCGGGGCTCATATTTCTTGGCTATTTTCATCAATTTTACAGCTATACTTTCTTGTGAAAATTTTTCCTATTCTGAAAATTGTTTGTTTTCCCATTTGTGAAATTTTTATACCGCTCGAGTTAGGAAAGTCTTGACAATCTGGGTTCGTGTATGTATAAAACTTTGTTTGATCACCGTATTGTTTGATTCATAGGGCATTCGATCTTTGAGATATATGCGTGTATGTATATTTGTGAATCAAAATATTCAATAGGTATGTATTTATGCATAGATACTAAATGCATTTATATTTACTGATAAGTGCACATAGTTTTTTCCAGATAATCTTTTGGAAAGTTTAGATTGAATACTTCAGATAATCACAAACAGAATAATCATATCAACAGAAGAGTTAACGAAAGATTTGTCCCATGAACAGTTATTCTTTGTGAAATATTTTTTTTTATGAAAGTAAAGGAAAAGGTCGAGTTAGTAGCATACTGAAAGGAGAAATATGATCGACGGAAAAAAAAATATTTGTTTTCTTAAATAATGTTACAAAAAGAGATGGTTATAAATGGGTTGTTAAGTAACGCATTGTTAGAGGGTAAAAATAATGAATACTGTATTTTTGGGCTCAGCCATGTCCTCCTGGTGGAAGGTTCCTTTAGGCAGCTTTCTATGGGATATTTGCCTACAGTGATACTTCCAGAGAATTAACCACAGGTTCCCAGAATTCTAACTCCTGGCGTGAGTATCCTTGTTATAATTTTTAAGGATATCGCATAATATCAAGGGACGTATTTCTTGATACGACACATGGCAATCTTCACCCCGCATAGATTTTACGCTTTGAGGGGGAAGAGTGGCGAAATTGAAGGGGAGCTGTTATCAAGGTTGCCTGGTGGATGATGGATCCCCTCCCAGTACTACTACAGCGGCGTAACTATTCCTTTTAACGTAGCCATTTAAGCACGGTGTTCTCCCATGTTGCTCTCGGTGTTGTTACTGTTTTCAAGAAATATTATCATGCAATCTCCAGCATCTTCATCCTCTGGAAAGTTGAGTATTTAATCTTTCCTGTGTATAATTTTTGGCTCCCTTCCCACAGTTAAATTAGCATAATTTAGGTGTTAAGGGGAGCACTGCCATCCCCGGAGGCGTCCATTTTAAGACCACTGTCGTACGCCATAAATGTTTTATTTAGTTAGTAGTACGACGTTCCCGGTAATTAGCTAAAAAGAAGTTCTGGCTAGTTAGGCAAAATTATACTAGTGAAGATAAGCTTTATACATGTAATATTTCCTCTTCCGAATAAACGTTTCTATCGTATACAATAGGGTCTTGGTAGTACTAGCGTAGCCGAGATCCTGACTCGGGTTAGGCTAGCCTAACTCATTTTAGTACACTTTAGTAACGTTATCCCCCGTTTAACCTCTTGTATCTTTTTTATTAATTTGGTCGGAGATATAGATATCTCCTAGAATTACTAGTATAATTCGATACGCTTCTCTTTTAGAGAAATGAGGATAGACCCTTTCTTCCTCCTGAGTGCCGCCAGCCCAGGCGACAACCCTATCTTCCGTCATCGCCATCGAGTAGTGTACTCCGGCTTGACTTGGATAGCGTTTTCTGTTGATCTTCTTTGCCGGCGAGTATTCCGGCTTTGAAATACGACAGTAACTCAGGGTATTCTGTCTTGTTGCCGACATCGCTACCGATAGGGGAATAGTCATTCCCCTGCCGGTTACATCGTTGTCAGCATAGGAAGTTTGGCTTCCCTTGTGGACCAGTAGACATGTCTTATATCCGGCAATGTTTCAGGCTAGGAAATGGTTATTCCTCTGCCGCCCAAAACGGCGCCGGTATAGGAAACTATGCTTTCTTAATTTACTGCCGGAAGTATAAGGCATACCTGCCGCCACCTTTCTCTATAAAATATAAGACCCTTTCCCTTCCCCTTCTGTCCTTTAGTCACGATATCGTGGCCGGTATTCTACAATCACCCCGCTTGCTGAGCTGACTGGGTTACCGGCTGTGCTCCTTCAAAGGCGGTTAGGTTGCCGCTTCAACCATCTCCCTAATGAAAGCTAAGCTCTGGGAAAGGTTGAGCCGGCCCTGACAGCTGCCGGTGGGAAACCCATTATACTTTTTGAGTATTCTTCAGTCCTTTCTTGGACTGCCATCCACAAACCCTGTAACCGGCAGTACAACCGGCAACAGGAATTTTGGCTGGATGGAAGCTAGAATCAATGTATTCCTCCCCTGCCATTTGAATCCTCATTCTGGAAAGAAGGCAGTAGAGCCAGTAGTCCCTACACCCATAATTATTGTATTAAACTATAATAATACAGTAGTCCCTCTTTCCATTCTTTCTCTCTCTCTGTCAGCTAGTGCCGCCAGGTACTAGCCTAATCCGGTAGCATACCGGCAAATCTACAATATAAGACAATACAGTAGCCAGTATTCCTGCAGTATAACTGTACAGCAGTTAGAAAACTACAGTATATAATGATATAGTAGCATGAAATTTCCAACATACTCTGTGTATCCTTTCACAGTCCATTGTTGAGACCGTCTAAAAAATGTTGAGGTGAAGTATTCCTTCAAGATTCTGATGAATCCTAGATCATCGGAACACCAATGATTACCTGTCAGTATTAATATTTTACAAGTGGTGGAGATAGTGTTAGTATCCTCTGACTCCAGCTCTACGTATGAGTTATTCCACTCTGTATTTTCCCTAATAAGGGAACTAAAAATATTAATATTGTAGGTGGCCACAGCAATTGCCTAGAGGGGAAACACAGATATGCGTCTTCCCTACTTCTTTTCTAGCTTACTATCCTAAGCTATGATAAATAATAGTAAAGTATACTATTTTTTGCATGTGTAATTTTATCAGTGAGATAAATTACCCTATACTCATTTCACTCTTTCTTTCCTTACAGGAGGAGGCTAAGGTGAAGTGTGCAGTCCTGTTCTGCAACCACAAAAGTAGGGACTTTGTGGCCATAAGATGTGCAGGTCTCAAGCCCCCTGCTGCATCGTATCCTGATCCCTGAGGTACTGGGACCCGTATCTTAAGCATATATTATATCAGTGATATAAACAACCTAGTACTCATTCACCCTTTTCTCCCTTACAGGAGGAGGCAATGGCGAAGTGTACAAATGTGTTCTGCAACCATAAGAGTAAGGACTTTTGTGGGCATACGATGTACAGGTTTTATGCCACTGCTGCATCGTATCTGGATCCCTGAAGTTCTGGGACCCGAAGGGTTGCTCCAATCGCTTGATCTTGCTGATCGACGGCTTTGTAAAAGATATCCTTGACACTACGGAGTCAAGGGATACAGCAAGGGAATCCCACTATAGGTGAGGATGAGGCTTCCAGAAGAACCCTCCGGGACCTTACCTACCTAACGAATCTTGGAAGTGCCTACTGTTCCCTTAGGCTCAATCGAATATGTTTGGGCCTTAGGCACAGGTCCAGCCTCCCTCTATCCAACGGACAGTGGACACTGATATCAACAGACTGTGCAAAGCTTGGATATCCACCAAGATCGGATGTCAAAGGTGTCCATTGACACCGGACAGGACCTACTGCAAGAAGGCCCTGAATAAGGAGTGGTTCAACCACCCACGGAGGAAGAAGGATCCATTTCGACGGTGACTGAGGTCCCTCAGCTTACTGTGTCGGCATATCCACTTATGCCGTCAACCTCTTCAGCCCCAACTCCCCAACTGGCTGAACAGGTCGGCAGGAGCGAAACACTCCTAGAGTCGATCCAGCAGATGCTGAATAAGCAAGATCTCAAAGAGATGAAGAGAGAGGTACAGGGAAGGAAACGCCGTGGCGCTTCCAGGGGCTCCGCTTAGCCCCTTGAAATATCTGACCTCCCTCACTGCACCGAACCAACCCCTGGAGGTGGACGGAACACATGCCCATGTTGAATGGGAAGCTTTATATCTCCTAGAAGTTGGAGTCCAATCCACTTGTAGAGCTTCAATTCTGGCCCAGCTTTCAGCGTACCCAGATTGCTACGTGAGACTGCGAGATGAACTAACATCCCGCGAGGAGAATATACGGAAGAAAGTCATTGTCCTCGAACATGACGAGGCACAAGCCATCCTTACCAAGACCCAGAAAGGGGCCGGATATACTAACTCCAAAGTCTCAGCATTGAGCAAGAAGCATCCAACCTTCATTGCTCCTTCCTCCTGAGCCTTTCCCCTTTCAGGGAAAGCCCTAGACTGTCATGAGAGCAGTCGAAGAGGGCAAAACCTGCCCAATCCTAGAGAAAGGCAAACCATTATCTCTAGCTATGCCCACCTGCGAGGAGAAGTGGAAAGAGGTACATCTAACCTTCTCTGTCTCGAAGATGGATCCGGAGATAGCAGGCCTGCAGTTTAATGAGAACCTTCCAAAATGGCCAAACCATCCTTTGAGAAGGGAACAAGAGATGAAAGATAGTCTTGCCGCCTCCCTGCCTCATCAGAACTGCCTGGAAATGTGTGCAGGCCTTTAATAATGCCCCACCCTTGCGATGGATTTGTAGGCTTTTCTCGGGTCAAAAAAGGACCGGTAGAGAGCATGTGTTTGCCGAAACAACGGTGAAACACAAACTCAGAAAACTGAGTTCATCATGTATCTGGGGCGTAGACCCTATCCCACAGGAAGTGGTCCAAGAAGTCATTACCAAAGCCACCATGGAGAATGGGAACTTGCTCCAAAAGTGGGGCATGTCCTCAAAGAGGAAATCATCATTAGAACTGCACAATTTCCGACCGTGACCATGACCACGGTGCCTCAAATGATAGTCCAGCCGTAAACCACTTCTCAGATGGTCTCTCATCAGCTGGTAGCCTGTGTTTAATCCAGGCTTTGAAAGGCACTCGACCACCTTTCAGCCCTACAAAGGTAAGGGCCCAAAAAGAGGATCCTCCGGAAATCCCCCAAGGGTGGAGGAGGACGCGGTCATGGAAACATGTCCTCAGGTACCTCTAAACAATGAGAGGTTCCAGGTAGGAGGCAGACTTTTCCACTTTCGGGATCGTTGGACCTTCGATCCCTTGGTCCACAGCCAAATTACGAATGGACTTGGTTGAAAATGGAACAAAAATCTACCTTTCCAAAATTATTTCAACACTTCACCCCCTTATTGGAAGAATATTCCTCAGAACTCTTGAACAAGAAGGTATTGAGGAAAGCAAAGTCCATCAAAATTCCAGGGAAGGCTGTTTTTGTGTTCCCAAGAGAGACTCGTACAAACCCAGAGTCATTCTAGACTTGTCTCCACTCAACATGTTCATTGAGAACAATAAGTTCCGGATGCTTACAGTGCAACACATAAGGACCTTTCTACCAAAAAGGGGCATATACAGTCTCAATAGACCTGACTGAGGCTTACTGGCACCTACCAGTCAGTCACCCCCTCTCCTCCTACCTAGGATTCAGGCTACAGAAGACAAAATTTGTCTTCACAGCCATGCCCTTCGGATTAAACATAGCCCCAAAGGTATTCACAAAGCTAACGGACACGATCGTCCAGTACCTACGCTCCAAAGGAGTACAGGTAGTAGCATACCTGGACGATTGGCGGGTGCGGGCAGCATCCAGGGCTACTTGTCTGCAAGCGGCCGGAAAGGTGATCCAGTTCCTGGAACACCTTGGCCTCAAGATCAATCACTAGAAGTCTCGCAGAACAGTCGACACCAGAATGGCTCTCAACAATGAGGTTATAGTAATATGTCTAATCCACAAGGCTCGAGTTCACCTCACATCAATCACGTGATTTTAGCCATCTTCCACCTGGCAAGGAAGAGAAGATGGCATTTATGAAGCAATTCACCTTCAAGGGTTCTGCGATGTGGCGGCGGATGCTCTATCCAGGCAAAACCCGATAGAGACAGAATGGTCCCTAGACGCAGACTCATTCTCCTTTATTTTCGATAAAAGTCCCGGAACTGCAGATCGACCTCTTGCCAACGAGCGACAACAAGAAACTACCTCGTTATGTAGCCCCTTACAAGAACCTTAAGCAGAAGCGATAGACTGGAACGGATGGAATTGAATTATCTTTTTCCACCAACCAATCTCCTGCTAAAAGTCCTCAACAATCTAGGATCCTGCAGAGGAACAGCTCCTATAGCGGCCCCCAAATGGCCTAAAAACAATTGGTTTCCTCTAGTTCTAGAATTGAAACTGTAACTGTTTCCTCTGCCGTACCCAGTTTTATCCAAACTGGTGCAGAAGTTGGCTGTTACATTTCATCCTCGAGAACCAACAACCTGCATCTCATGATTTTTTCGTCCTAGCAGCGAACAAAAGTTTAGGATCTCGAAGAATGTGGCCGACTTCATTGTAGAATACAAGTCAAGTCCAATCAGGAGACAATGTGGATTGTCTTGGAAGAAAGGGGTAACCCTCGTGAAAACAAGGGGACCAACAGAAATTTCAACAGGTTTCTCTATCTCTTTCTTCTTTTACCTACTTGAACGAGGCCTGACCTCCACTACGATAACCACGTGTAAGTCGGCCCTGACTAGACCTCTTCTACTGTATATGCCTTTGAGACGGACCTCATAAGCGAAATCTTTTTTAAGGTACCAAAACATGCACTAGACCCAAGCCGGCAGGTAATGGGCTTTGGTCAAAGTCTTGCACTATGCTTCAAACCTAACAATGAGGATAGTACTCTAAAAGAACTAACACAGAAAGTCAATTTTCTGTTCGCATTAGCTGCAGGGGCTAGAGTTAGTGAAATATTGGCTGTATCAGGGATGTAGGCCATATTCAGTTCACAGAAGAGGGAGAACTAAATCCTTTCCCCGATCCTACTTTTTTTGCCAAAAACGAGCTGCCCACCAAAAGGTGGGGTCCTTGGAGAATCTGCCCACTGAAGGAAGATGTCTCCCTATGCCCATTAGGGTGTCTTAAGGTCTATCTTCGTAGAACTTCAGACTTCAAGGAAGACAGCTCTTCCGAGGTGAAACCTCAGGATCAAAATCTATCCCTAAAATAGCTGAGAGCAATGCTCACCTACTTATTCGCAGAGTGGATCCTGACAGCAAACCTGCAGTTCAGGATCCTAAGAAAATTGCTTCTTCACGGAACTTCTTTCAACACTATACGAAGCAAGTACATAAAATAAGACATGTTGTGGTGGCAGCGGGTAGTTTTAAAAAACCCGTTGTCTAAGCATGCGACAAACAGTGAACTGATTTGGGACTTTCCAGTGCATCGGGTGCATGGGTACATTTACCCTCGAGTGCAAATCACAACGATGATTAACACGCTGTTCCATACAGGTGCATATATGACCGATAACACCAGTACTAAGTGAACGTTGTGTCACGGTGTTTATGCATTTCCAAAATCTGTACAAGTCAGTCAGATTTGGTTTCACATCTCCATTGAGTGGCATCATTTCGATGAAATTACGTATTTTTCTGACAGGAGAAAATATGGACCCTAATGTGTTTTCAATGCCGGATTAGATTCATACCTGATTGTAACTACAATTGATAATCTAGTTACATGGTAAAATACTAAACATATTTTCGTCTTATTGCTGCTATCTCAGTTACAGATGAATAAAGTATACTAGAGTTTTAATTAAGCCCTAGAAGGGCTCAATTTGAAATCAGAGTACAGATTTCCAAGGGATGAAAAAGGTAATCTCTGAGATTTACCGTCCGTCCCTATGAAGATACAAACTTTGAATCCTTATAGTTGAAGTCGACACTTTCCCTGCAGGGGCCAGGAAGTCCTAAGCTAGTTCCAAACTTAGTGGATATAACAAATAACAGTAATGTCATATATAAAGGTCTAGGAGACCATATATGGAACTCATTCAAAGTTAAGGCACTTATACAAACCCACAGTTATAGTACTTTCAAGTAATTCTCTGGTAAACTTCCATCAGGACGACATGGCTAAGCACAAAAAAATATTTTTGAGCAAAGCGAAAAATCTAATTTTGGGTGATATGGCCATGACGTCCTGATGGACCCTCCCTTCTTTCAAAAAAGGAGTATACAACTATGTAACGAAAGGGCCCACCCGAAACTACTCTATCTGCGGCTATCCATGCTTAAATGCAACAAGGAATAGTTATGCCGTAGTAGTACTGGGAGGGGATCCACCGGGTAACCTTGATAACGGCTCCCCTTCAATTTCCCCAGTCTTCCCCCTCAAAGCGTAAAATCTATGCGGGGTGAAGATTGCCATGTGTCGTATCAAGAAATACGTCCCCTGATGTTGTGCGATATCCTTAAACATTATATTAAGGATACTCGGGCCAGGAGTTAGAATTCTGGAAACCTGTGGTCAATTCTCTGGGAGTATCACTGTAGCCAAATATCCCTTAGAAAGCTGCCTAAAAGAACCTTCCATTAGGACGACATGGCCATATCACCCAAAAATAGATTTTTCGCTTTGCTCAAAATCCGTTTTCTTGTACGTCCGTCACTAACCGTCGGAGGTAGTTAGAGACTAATCAGGATAAAACAAACGGTTATACGGAATTTACTTAGGTTGAAATGTCAACCTGACCCCCCCCCCCCCATACTTCAATTCCACCATCCTTATGTCCTGAAGAGGAAAATAAACTAGCAAATATTTAAAAAAAAAAAAAAAAAGCTAAAATTGTCACAGATTTGGAAAAAAGTACAAAAGTTTTGATCGTCACATAGCAATTTATTTTCCAAAATAATTGAAATCTCCCAACATTCTATCTTGATTGTAGAACCGGTGAAGAAAGTGATTTAGTAATGTCTCCTTTCAAAGGTAACTGAATCCCGCGGTGGTGGCAAAAGGGGACTCGGGTCGTTGAGGAAATTGTCTGAGTGAATGTAGTTATGAAGCGGTTGAGGTAATGCCTTGGAAAATCATGATGACATTGAGCGAGCACATCTCTCTTTGAGGGGGAGTAAAACGTTCTAGGTTATGTGCACTGAACGGGAATGTTGGACATTTGCAGACAGTGACATTTATATATATATATATATATATATATATATATACTGTATATATATATATATATATATATATATATATATATATATATATATATATATATATATATGCATGCATACAGTATATATACATATTTGTTATACTGTATATATAGACACACACACATATATATATGTATATATATATATATATATATATGTGTGTGTGTGTGTGTGTGTGTACTGAATATACTCATTTATATATATGTAGATATATATATATATATATATAAATATATATATATATATATATATATATATATATATATATATATATATATATTTATATTTGTATATATATATAAGTATATAAGTATATATATATATATATATATATATATTTATATTTGTATATATATATATATATATATATATATATATATATATAAGAATATAAGTATATATATATATATATATATATATATATATATATATATATATGTATGTATGTATATGTATATATACATACATACATACATACATACATACATACGTACTGTACATACATACATACATACATGCATACTGTACATACATACATACATACACATATATATAAGTATATATATATACATATATATACACATATATGTATATTTATTTATTCAGTTATTTATTATGTATTATAGATAGGTAAATATCTTATTGTCATCTAAATGTTGAAGACAGCAAATCTTGTGACAAACTGAACTCCAGATAGTTTTCATGTTAACAGGAAAACTGGATTCTTATAATATTTGGTACCGACACATGTTTTGAATAACATTTGGATTTACACTTCAACATAAATGTAATTCCATTGTTTAACCAAAGTAGTCCTGACGAAAAAAAAAATCACATTAAAAAAGGATTCGAAACACACGTTGATACCAAGTATTAAATGGAGTAACGTAAATGCAGATTTCTTGGTATTTTTTAAATCAAAAAGTTATATGCTGTTATTGATCAACTTATCCATTTTCTTTATATTAGTTTTGTATATGTTATTCACTTTTATATTTTTCTTCATCCTCAAATATTTAATCTTTTTCCTGAGGTTTTTATTATTGGTGCTGATAATAAGCAAATTCTCAATATGAACAGAATCAAAACAGGATATATAATCTTACAAACTTAACTACGTACACAGTTTTCTCTTTCACTTATAACCATTAGGTGTGTATTTAACACATATGTATAGAATGTTACAGTCTGGTCTGTACAAAAAAAAAAATGCATTATGTACTACTTAATCCTGAGACGCAAGGAAATAGAAAGGCTGTTTTTCAATTTGTTCGTCGAATGTAAATTTTTTCAGCCTAGTAGTCGTAAGAGCATATAGATATGAATTGGATAATTTAGTTCTGTTAAATCGTGATTATATTCACCCAATGCAACGCTGAGTGAGGTAAGGTATCAAGAGGTGCAGATCCCGGGGTTCATATTTCTTGGCTATTTTCATTAATTTTACAGTTATACTTTCATGTGAAAATTTTTCCTATTTTCTAGAAATTGTTTGTTTTCCCATTTGCCAAATATTTATACCGCTTGAGTTAGGGAAATCTTTACAATCAAGGTTCGTGAAATACTTTTTGTGTCTAGCTAATATCTATGCAATTTCAATTAAAGTTTCGGATAGTCTTTTATCTTTAGAGTTTTTTTTTTTTTTTTTTTTTTTTTTTTTTTTTTTTTTTTTTTTTTTTTTGCGAATAATTCTCTGCTGATTTTCAGTAAGGCTCTTCAGTTGTTTTATTTTTATAAAATCAAATAATATGGATGGGTTTCATAGTAGGTAGCATAACTCTCTTTGAAATATCGTTTAAACTTTAGTAATTATTTTTAAAGGTGTTAAAGTCTGCTTATGATTGGCAGAGGCAAAGGGCAGTTACATTGTCCTAGCAAGGAGAACAATGCTCGAGAGACTGACCATATATGCATATGATCAGATCCCAGCACCTACTCCACCCAAGCTAAGACCAGGGATGGCCAGGCAATGACTGCTAATGACTCAGGAGATAGATTTATATGCTCCCCCAAATCCCCCATCCTTAGCTCACAAGGATGGTGAGATTGCAGCATTCAAAGGAACTAACGGGCTTGAGCAGGACTGGAACCGCAGTCTGACGATCACCAGGCAAGGACTTTACCAATAGGCCATGTCAACCCTAACACCTGCATATCGAGCGGATGTTTATTTAGAATGTCAGGTTTCCCTTCACTCGCTTCTATTGCGTCTTCACTCTTTACATTTCTCTGATGCTGGTGAGCCTAATTTGTCACAGTTCTTTTTTTCAGTATTTTCAATTTCCATTTCCTTTCCCATCTGTTTATCTTACGTGACACCGCAAGTAACTGAAGCAAGTTTTTTTTTAAAAGCTATTTGGACTCATTTCTGCCACAATAAAAACTTATATTATGATAGAATTTTAAGTAAGATTATCTACCGACTTGATATAATGAAAATGTTGTGAAATTACTTTTTGGGGAGTAGGGTTAAACTATAGATGTAGTTACTAGATTGTTTAAAAATCTAATTCGTTAGTCAGTTAGTGGGTGGCCATCTTAGTTTGTCCTGTATGTGCGTACGGAACAAAATTTTGTATTAGGTTTTGTTCGAGAATCAAAGGAGACATTCTTGCAACTCGTATAGTATTTCTGCTTCCTTTTAATTTCCTTCAGGTATACATTTTTACTCCTGTTTCACTGCTCGATTGCCCCGCCTCTATTTTCCCCGTTTTACTTTCCATTTTTCGTGCCTTCATATTTTCGTTCATCCTTTGAATTATTAAGATTAAATCTTGATGATTGATATCCCGTACTCGATTTACTAATGAAATATCGATCCGTTTTCAAACGGGTCAGTGGAGTGGAGATTGATAGCGCCCTTTCAAGGAACAATCACGCAAGCTTTTAAAATTGTGGAATACAATCTGCTATTTTTTTTAATTATTTCCCATTGGCACGTTTCAGTTGATAAGATATTTTAAGACTCGTGAATATATCTTCTTTTTTTCTCGAGAGAGTTATTGGATCCTATGACTAGCCAAGCACTACTACATTGGATCCCTCTCTCTGGTTACGGCTCATTTTGTCTTTGCATACACATACACCGAATAGTCTGGCTTATTCTTTATATATTCTCCTCTGTCCCCATACACCTGACAGCACAGATTACCAAACAATTTTTCTTTGTTTAAGGGGTTAACTACCGTACTGTAATTGTTCAGTGGCTACTTTCCTCTTGGTATAGGTAGAAGAGACTCTTTATCTATGATAAGCAACTCTTCTAGGAGAAGGTCACTCCAAAATAAAACCATTGTTCTTTAGTCTTGGGTAGTGCCATAGCGTCTGTACCATGGTCTTCCACTGCCTTGGGGTAGAGTTCTGTTGCTTGAGGGTACACTCGGGCACACTATTCTGTCTTATTTCTCTTCCTCGGTTTTTTAAATTTTTTTATAGTTTAGCCTATATATGAAAGATTTATTTTAATGTTGTTACTGTTCTTAAAATGTTTTATTTATTTCCTCATTTATTTTCCTCACTAGGCTATTTTCCCTGTTCGCGCCCTTGTGGTTATAGCATGTGGCTTTTCCAATTAGGGTTGTAGCTTAGCAAGTAATAATAATAATAATAGTAATAATAATAATAACTAGAGGAACCTGTGTAAATTACACGAAATTATATTTTCAATACTAATTATCTTGTTCCTAGCCTATACATGTTTGAATAAAATGTGATAAGATTTGACTTGTATATTTACTTGAAAAAAATGAGCAATACTTGAAACGATTTACAAAACTTCTTTATATGCAATATTTCTAGTGAAGGTAGTTCCTCTTCTCTGGCCATGAGTAGAATTATTCTGAGGACAAATTTTCACTCTTACACTGCTCATAGACCTTGCTCTTGAGAAGGCTACATAAAGTCCATGAGTAAAGCAAGTTTGTGGTAGGTACATCCCAACCTTATCGAAAGTCTGTCCTTGAGCTTTATTAATTTTCATTGAATATGATAGGCGGACGGGAAATTGAGTAATGTCTAGTAAGATTTAAAGCAAAAGGGGATCAGAATTATGAGAAATCTTTTACAGTAAGAACGGATTTTTGTTAAACGAAAAGGCCCGAGATTAATTTTATAATCGAGGTTATGGAAATTGATAGAGCTCAATTTTTTGTCTAATATTTAAAAAAGAAGAGTCGGGTGCAAAAGACAAAATTGGGAAAACTATATAGGATGTGCTGTGGTTAAGTAATCAAAATTTAATGTGAATTTGTAAGAGTATACCATGAAATTATTTGTGTTTTCTTTAAAGCGTGACACACGAGTAGACCATGAAATTAGTTCCGTTTTCTTTAAAGCGTGACAATAAATAACACACACGCTATCGTATTAATATATAAATGATTTTCGTCATGTTATTGTAGTAAGGGGATGGTATTACACCATGGTTCGTAAATCAGGCCTAAGCGGCCTTATTTATATTACTTCCACGGTTAACATAACAATGCATTCCTGAAAGTTTCACGACTCTATGAGTTAAATTGTGAGCTTCGCCACGGCAGCTTATTTCTCGGCCTTTTGCTCTACTTTGACCTTTGACCTATGGCTTTCAAATTTGGATCACTTCCATATCTCAACATATCAATTAATCCCTGAAAGGTTCACTATTCTATGAGTAAAATTGTGGTTAGGAAGTTCACACAAACAATCGGACAAACAGGGGCGAAAACAACCTCCTCTACAACTTCGTTAGAGAAGGTAAAAAATGTTGAAACATATAACAAAATGTATACGACAAAAGATATTTTAAAAAAAAAAATTGAAAAAATACTCAAAACGTATCCCAAGCAAATGATTTTGGAGTACGATAAAGTTAAGAGGAAATGGTCATCATAGATCTCGAAAAGAAATAAGAGATCTTTTGGAAAATATTTTTTGGAGTTGATCGTTTGAGTCTTTTTCTTACATCTATGACAGCCATCTGATGAATCACATGTCTAAGGTGAATGAAATGTTGCAGATTCCGAAACAAAGGAAATTGTGAATACTACTTATCAGTCTCGTCGAAATCATGTTAATAGTCAGTATTTTATCAGTGTTAATTGGCACATTGCTTTATCAGGGCACCTAACAACAAAATAATTTTGACTGTTGCAGTATTTTACCGGTACACCTATTAAGGAAATCATATTAATTCTCACATTTGTGCACCAGTTAAGGAAAACATGTTAAATGTTTCATTATTTTATCAGTGTACCTCTCAACGATATGTTAATTGTCCCATTATTATGTTAATGCATCTGTCAACGAATCACATTGGTATATGCTTCTGCCCATAAAATCTTCTTTGTAGTGCAGTATTTTACATATGAACCTATCAGCAAAATCGTGTTATTTGTCCCATTATCAGTGCACATGTCAGTGAAATTTGGCTAGTAGTACAGTATTTCACCAGTTCACATGTCAAGGGAATCATGTTATAATCTAATTATTTTATCAGTGTACTAATCAGCGAAGTCATGTTAAATTTTTTTTTTTTTTTCAACAAAATCATGTTATTGCTATAGTGGTTTTTAGTGCGACTGTCAACTAACTCTTGTTGATGGTCTTAGTATTTTACTAATACACTTGTCAGTTAGATCACGTTAATAGTCTTGTTACTTTGTCAATGCACCTTCCGTCATACTCTTTATGTTAATTGTTGCATTATTTCTTTTTAGTGTGCTGTCAACGAATAATCAGTTTAACAATCGAAATGTTGTTAGTCCACCTGTCAACGAAAATTTTAATGTTTTTAGTATCTCATCAGAACATATTTGAATGAAATCATGTTAGTATAATTGACAATCTTCTATCAGTGGAACTGTAAATGAAATCGTCTTAATTGGTCGCAGGATTTTATGACTGCACTTGTCAACGAAATCTTGCAAAATCTTCAGTATTTGATCAGTGCCGCTTTTTTCATTCTAAGACAAAGATTTTTTTTTTTTTTTTTTTTTTTTTATATCCACTGTTCATGTATTCGTTCATCCAGCACTACGTTTATCATCATCATCGCACTTGCTTATTAGCCTGCCCCATACTTTCTTTCCTACACTTCACTATCACCCATGCTACTTTTCTACCTCGTGCCTTGTCTTAGTAACGTAGTAGGTTGGCCAGGCCACCAGCCCAAGGCCATCTCGAGACGGCCTTGACCAGCCACCCGTTGAGATGCTACCGCTAAAGAGTTATTGGGTCCTTTGACTGGCTAGACTACTGCATTGGATCCTTCTCTCTGGTCACGGTTCATTTTAGCTTTGCCTACACACATACACACCGAATAGTCTGGTCTATTTTTCACATATTCTCCTCTGTCCTCGTACACATGACAACACTTGAGATTACCAAACAATTCTTCCTCACCCAAGAAGTTAACTACTGCACTGTAATTGTTCAGTGGCTACTTTCTTCTTGTAAGAGTAGACCTCTTTAGCTATGATAACCAGCTCTTCTAGGAGAAGGACACTCCAAATTCAAACCATTGTTCTCTAGTCTTGGGTAGTGTCATAGCCTCTGTACCATGGTCTGCCACTGTCTTGGGTTAGAGTTCTCTTGCCTGAGGGTACACTCGTGCACACTATTCCATCTTATTTCTCTTCCTCGTTTGTTAAGGTTTTTATAGTTTATATAGGAGACATTTATTTTAATGTTACTGTTCTTAAAATATTTTATTTTCCCCTGCTTCCTTTCCTCACTGGGCTATTTTCCCTGTTGGAGCCCCTGGGTTTATAGCATTCTGCTTTTCCAATTAGGGTTGTAGCTTAGCAATTAATAATAATAATGATAATAATAATAACAATAATAAAGATAATTATAATAATGATAATAAAAATAATAATAATAAAATGGATTCATTCACCTTCGGATAGATTCTAATCAACACATTTTTAGGGTAGATTTAAAAATGTTTAACCAATATTTGTAAGTTTTCTTGATCAGGTGAATCGTCATGATGCAAACAATGAGCTAAATTTGCCAGACTCGGTGTAGTTATGTCTATTCCTCGTTCGATCTCTGATAAAGAATTTTCCGTCTGTCTCGTCTGTATAGAGTTCATCAAGGTTAATGCAGGATTCTCAAGTTACATAAAAATCCTTTAATGTGTGTACGTGTGAGAATTATTGGAGTGGCTATATGTATATATATATATATATATATATATATATATATATACAGTATATATATATATATATATATATATATATATATATATATATATATATATAATACATTTTATACTCCACATCAGCTTTCGTGATTTCTACTCACAAACACACACGATATATATATATATATATATATATATATATATATATATATATATATATATATTCGTGTGTGTATGTATATATATATATATATATATATATATATATATATATGTATATATATATATACACATATACATACACACTATAAGTTAACTTTGGAAGTCGTGAAAGTTAACCACGAAAGATACCAGTGAAAAGAAAACAGGTTTTCAAGAGAAAATGTCTAAGTAAATACTTGTTGAAATGGCTCTCGACTCTGATTGTGGCTCATTGGCATTCGCAACGAATCCTATAATGTCAAATGCAAGTATTGGTAGTTTTATTTCTCCCAAATCATGTCTGTAAAATTACGCTCAACCCTTTTATTTTCTCGGGGTTTAGATGAAAACGATTCTGTGAACTTTCTTGACAGAGTTCAGTAGGTCAGCATGGGCGAGCTTTTCGTTGATATATAATACTGGCATAAGCAATTGCATACGTGAATTAGGAAAAGCATAAGGCTAGTACACAGTGGAAACGGTTTCGCCTAGTATTCACATGGCAGCAGATCGATCCCAACTCAAGACCGGGAGTTTAAGCTTTTTACCTGGGAGCCCACTGCTGTGGTTGGGCACCACACTGGGGGGTTGGACTTACCCGGCTGACGTTCTGGTGAACATCTATTCTGATGAAACTGGAACTGAAAGAAGACACCTTTATTCTTTAGTTTGTTAATAGACTACTCCTATATTATGTTCATTTGGGAAGTTAGTATCTGATCATTTAATATTGATTTTACCGCCTATCATCATCATCATCATCTCCTCCTACGCCTATTGACGGTAAGGGCCTCGGTTAGATTTCGCCAATCGTCTCCATCTTGAGATTTTAAATCGATATTTCTCCATTCATCATCATCTACTCCACGCTTCATATTCTTCAACCATGTTGGCCTTGGTCTTCCAACGTCTATGTAGCAAGAAATTTAATTTTCTGGTAAGGGTGACGAAATTTCACCTAGATTCCCCCAACGAAAAAAAAAATCAGTTTTATATTCGTTTCGGAGCATTCCAAAAATAGATGGACGAGCAAGGGAGTACAGGTGGCGTTACTTACTATGACGTGAATTTTATGCTTTAACTCCAAGAGAAAAGGGAAAAATCACGTTGATTAAACACAGTCAGATTCATTTAAAGATTTTTTTTTCCAACGCTGCAAACATTAAAATATCGCGACACATCTCAGTTTTAGGTTTGATCGATGAGAGAATTTCCGATTGAGAGCGTTCCATCAAACGGCCGGTGAGCGGAGAGTTCAGGTGGCTTCCTTTTTATTCTAGCTGAACTTTTACGTATATTTTACAGTTAAGAGAAAAACGAACATTGTTGTTCGAGAGATGATTGATTTAAATGACGATTTTTCGTTGTCTAGTGGAGAGCGGTTTCAATTATTTATTTCAATTTTTTGTCTGGAAAATTACCAGTTTCATCAAAAGTATATATTTAGTTAAAATGTGAGAGTTTCCAGGAAACCTGGCTTAACTTCTGCCTCTTGTTACTTGACTCTACCTGTCTTTACTTTTAAAAATATCTTGTGGCTCTTTTTTTCCCCCTCCAACTCGAATTGTACACAGCATGTGATCTTATCATCCAACCTTTCATCAACTCAATAAATTTTTCATTCATTCTAATCACTAGTTATTATTATTAGCCATGCTACAACCGTAACTTGAAAAGTACAATGGTACAAGACGAAAGGTTCCATCGGGGAAAAAAGCAGCCCATTGCGAAAATAAAATAGAGGGGTAACAAATAAACTAAAATGTGAAATAATAAAAAATAATATAAATATTAAGATCAGTAACAACATATCGTAGTTCAGTCATATATAATCTAAGAAACTAGGCTCATTTCAACCTGTTCAACAGAAAAGAATATGCAGCCAGTTTGAACTTCTGAAGTTCCACGGATTCAACAGTCTGGTCACAGCTTGAATAAGATCAGAATAAAACTTCTAGAATACTGTTTTAGCGTATAATCTTATAGTGGTGAAGGCAGGACTATAAGTGCTAACTGCATAGCTACCTGCAGGATAGTACAATATGAGAAGATCTGAATGCAAAGGATGGTCAGTTATGAAAAATCTTATGCAACTTGCGCATTGAACAAACGGTGCTGAAGATTAATATCCACATCAGGAATAATAATAGTAATAATAATAATAATAATAATAATAATAATAATAATAATAATAATAAATCCCTTCATTGAGATCTAGCTAGAATTAATGTAAGCTCAAAGTATAATTTTAAGTAGGTTGGTGAAAGTGGCCCCTGAAAACATCCAGACCTTTGTCCTGAGACTGTCTCTCTGTATAAAACTTAATAGAAATTCTGTGAGAAATTCTTGATTGCAAATTCACTTTTGAGAAACACATTTGGTGTTTCAAAATTAAATTAAAAAAAAAAAGAATGACTTGCTATATTTAGAGTTTTATTTAATTCAATAATGTTTTAAATATTGTTCACACTATCTGGTCTTCAGCTGCCGACTCTTTATCTTAATTTGTTGGACAAAAACTCGCTGTCTATTAAATAATAGACAGCCAGTTTTTGTCCATCAAATAAAGATGAGAGCCTGCAGCTGAAGACCAGATAGTGTGAACAATATTTAAAACATTATTGAATTAAATAATTCAAGCTATCCCTCAAGGTAAATATATCACCAAAAATCTTAAAACTCTTCAAATATAGCAAGTCATTCTTTTCCTTTAAGTTAATTTTGCAATCAAGAATTTCTCACAGAATTTTTCAGTTTTATACATAGAGACAGTCTCAGTACAAAGGTCTGGATGTTTTTAGGGGCCACTTTCACCAACCTACTTAAAATTATACTTTGAGCTTACATTAATTCTAGCTAGATCTCAATGAAGGGATTTATTATTATTATTATTATTATTATTATTATTATTATTATTATTATTATTATTATTATTATTATTATTATTATCAGCTAAGTTACAACCCTACTTGGAAAAGCGGGATGCTGTAAGCCCAAGGGCTCCAACAGGGAAAATTAGCCCAGTGAAGAAGGTGATCAATATTTTCTACATAGGCAAAACCATTGCCTTTATATTATCAGTTTAGGTTCTTTCATCAAGTCACATGTTACATGACTTACATTACAGCACTTCAAATAAAGTTTAATCTTATTGTGTAGACTGGGAGATATGTAGGTTTGGTTCATGTTGTGAATGTGGAGCCAGTCTTTGAGCTTCCCTTGAAAGGTCTACTTGAGAAACTGGTGCTTCTATTTTACCGAAAACTGTTTCAGCATTGCGAGTCGAAAAGGCTTATTTTCACACGCCATTTGAACCAGTTGCAGAGTCTTACGTCTTTAGCAACTGCAGCTTTTAGAGCGGGTATTTTTCTCAATACTTTATATACATCATTCGTGGGCTGCTGCTCGGAAATGTTTTTTTCTTTGACCCTCAGATTGCTATATTATTATTATTATTGTTGTTGTTGTTGTTATTATTATTATTTATTGTTATTATTATTATTGGTATTGTTTTTTATTATTATTTATTATTATTATTATTATTATTAGTTATTATTTATTTTTATTATTTTTATGTTTATTATTATTTCTATTTTTATTATTTTTATTTTTATTATTATTTTTATTATTTTATTATTTTTATTTTTATTGTTTTTATTATTTTTATTATTTTTATTATTATTAGCAACAGCTAAGCTACAACCTTCGTTGGAAAAGCAAGATGCCATAAGCCCAAAGGCTCCAATAGGGAAAAATAGCCCAGTGAGGGAAGAAAGGGAAACAAACTACAAGTGAAGTATTGAATATTTAGAATAAAATATAAGAACAGTAATAACATTAAAATAAATCTTTCATATATAAACTATAAAACCTTAAATAAAACTAGAGGAAGAGAAATAATAAGATAGTATAGTGTGCCCGATTGTACCCGCAAGCAAGAGAACTCTAACCCAAGACATTGGAAGACCATGGTACAGAGGTCATGGTACTACCCAAGAGCAATCGGAGTCTTGATTCTTCATTCATTTCGCATTGAAATTTCTGTAGGTTTATGTAAATTTGCCGGCGAATCTTGGAGCCTCATTATGAAGGAAGGGTGACCCAGTGTGCATCCTGATACTGAGTTTATTCCATATAGCCTATTTTCGCTTACGGCTTGAAATTCTGTATCAGAGCGAAGTGTCCTTTTAGGGTATGTAAAGTTATGGTGAACTATGGAAAATTTCATGAACATTAGATTGTCCTTTTAAGTGAGTGCTAAGCTATATAGGTCTGGGATTTTTATATATGCTGTGAAGTGTTAATGCTGTTTCTAAGTGTTTGGTTTTAACCTCAATTAGTGACTGTAATTTGGTGGATGGGAAAAGGATTTTAGATAGAAGATTAGGAGTCTCATAGTATACATGCATATATATATATATATATATATATATATATATATATATATAATATATATGTATGTATGTATGTATGTGTATATATATACACATATACATACATACATACATACACACAGTATACATATGTGAGTAAGTTTACTGAAAACTATCTGGAGGACAGTCTGTTCCACGAGCAATTATCGTCGAATTGTGGACGCCACTGAGACATTGTCTATTCTTTATATATATATATATATATATATATATATATATATATATATATATATATATATATATATATTACTATCTAAGCTATAACCCTAGTTGGAAAAGCAGGATGTTATAAGCCCAAGCGCTCTAACAGGGTTAGATAGACCAGTGTCGATAGGAAATAAGAAAAACTACATTAGAAGTTTAAGAATAATAGTAACATTGAAATAAATCTTTCATATATAAACTATAAAAACTTGAAAATAAAAGGATAAAAACTTCAAGGTAACAAGAGGAAGTGAAACAAGATAGAATAGTGTGCATGGGTGTACCCTTAAGCAAGAGATCTCTAACCCGAAGCGGTGAAAGACCATGGTACAGAGGCTCTGGCACTACCCAAGACTAGAGAACAATGGTTTGATTTTGGGATGTCCTTCTCCTAGAAGAGCTGCTTACCATAGCTAAAGAGTCTCTTTTACCCTTACCAAGAGGAAAGTGGCCACTAAATTACATTGTAGTAGTTAACCTCTTGAGAGAAGAATTGTTTGGTATTTTGTGTTAGTCAAGTGTATGAGGAAGAGGAGAGTGTGTAAAGAATAGGTCAGTCTATTCTGTCTATGTGTTGGTAAAGATGAAATGAGCCGTAACCAGAGAGAGGGATCCAATGTAGTACTTTGTGACTAGTCAACGGACCCCATAACTCTCTAGTGGTAGTATCTCAATGGGTGGCTGATCCCTTGACCAACCTACTACCTAGTAATATACTTATGTATGAATGACTATATGTGTGTGTTTGTAGATTGAGACCTTTTGAGGCAGACTACATAGTTAATACTATAAATAAACACGAAGATCTACTGCTGCATATTACTTCCCTTCCCCTGAAAGAAAAGATTCCCCCCGACAATCCTACATGATTTATAAGTAAACAATAAACAATGCAAGAGAGGGGAAATAGCTACGTGGAGATTACCACAACAAAGCTCTGCCTTCCCCTCTCTGCAGACTCCAATGGGATGCAATTAAAGAGCGCTTTGGACCATCTAACCACAGATGACATCGTTAAGGCTACACAGATCTTGGCCGGAAAAAAGGCTGCTCGTGAAGACTTCCTATTATTATTATATTATTATTATTATTATTATTTATTTATTTATTATTTATTATTTATTATTTATTAATTATTATTTATTATAATAATATCTTCCAACAAAGTTGGAAGGAGGTTATGTTTTGCCCCCTGTTTGTGTGTATATATTTGTTTGTTTATGAACAGCTTCCTGGCCATGATTTTAATCGTAGAGTAATGAAACTTGTAGGAATTAATTGTTATGTAAAAAGCTGGAAATGATTGAATTTGGGAAGGTCAAGGTCACGGTCAAGCAAAATGTCTAATTCATGTAGCAGCCATAAGTTTGGACATCGTTGTCACAGAGACTTGAGATTTTGGGAGTGATTGGGTCAAAACGTCTTTTTGCTATATCGTGGCCAATTATTATCCGATTTGCACGAAACCAGTGCCAAAATGTGCGTAATTCAATTGCACATCTTGTGTAAGGGAGATGTGCATGAGTGTTGTAATTCAAGAGGTATTAGTTTGTTGAGTGTAGTTGGAAAAGTGTATGGTGGAGTAATGATTAATAGGATTAAGGATAAAACAGAGAATGCATTCTTGGAAGTACAGGGTGGTTTTAGAAGAGGTAGGGGTTGTATGAATCAGATTTTTACAGTTAGGCAGATATGCGAGAAATATTTAGCAAAAGGTAAGGAGGTGTATGTTGCGTTTATGGATCTGGAGAAAGCATATGATAGAGTTGATAGGGAAGCAATGTGGAATGTGATGAGGTTATACGGAGTTGGTGGAAGGTTGTTGCAAGCAGTGGAAAGTTTCTACAAAGGTAGTAAAGCATGTGTTAGAATAGGAAATGAAGTGAGTGATTGGTTTCAGGTGAGAGTGGGGCTGAGACAGGGATGTGTGATGTCGCCGTGGTTGTTTAACTTGTATGTTGATGGAGTGGTGAGAGAGGTGAATGCTCGAGTGCTTGGACGAGGATTAAAACTGGTAGGCGAGAATGATCATGAATGGGAGGTAAATCAGTTGTTGTTTGCGGATGATACTGTACTGGTAGCAGACACAGAAGAGAAGCTTGACCGACTAGTGACAGAATTTGGAAGTGTGTGTGAGAGAAGGAAGTTGAGAGTTAATGTGGGTAAGAGTAAGGTTATGAGATGTATGAGAAGGGAAGGTGGTGCAAGGTTGAATGTCATGTTGAATGGAGAGTTGCTTGAGGAGGTGGATCAGTTTAAGTACTTGGGGTCTGTTGTTGCAGCAAATGGTGGAGTGGAAGCAGATGTACGTCAGAGAGTGAATGAAGGTTGCAAAGTGTTGGGGGCAGTTAAGGGAGTAGTAAAAAATAGAGGGTTGGGCGTGAATGTAAAGAGAGTTCTATATGAGAAAGTGATTGTACCAACTGTAATGTATGGATCGGAGTTGTGGGGAATGAAAATGATGGAGAGACAGAAATTGAATGTGTTTGAGATGAAGTGTCTAAGGAGTATGGCTGGTGTATCTCGAGTAGATAGGGTTAGGAACGAAGTGGTGAGGGTGAGAACGGGTGTAAGAAATGAGTTAGCGGCTAGAGTGGATATGAATGTGTTGAGGTGGTTTGGCCATGTTGAGAGAATGGAAAATGGCTGTCTGCTAAAGAAGGTGATGAATGCAAGAGTTGATGGGAGAAGTGCAAGAGGAAGGCCAAGGTTTGGGTGTATGGATGGTGTGAAGAAAGCTCTGGGTGATAGGAGGATAGATGTGAGAGAGGCAAGAGAGCGTGCTAGAAATAGGAATGAATGGCGAGCGATTGTGACGCAGTTCCGGTAGGCCCTGCTGCTTCCTCCGGTGCCTTAGATGACCGCGGAGGTAGCAGCAGTAGGGGATTCAGCATTATGAAGCTTCATCTGTGGTGGATAATGTGGGAGGTTGGGCTGTGGCACCCTAGCAGTACCAGCTGAACTCGGCTGAGTCCCTGGTTAGGCAGAAGGAACGTAGAGAGTAGAGGTCCCCTTTTTTTGTTTTGTTTCATTGTTGATGTCGGTTACCCCCCAAAATTGGGGGAAGTGCCTTTGGTATGTGTGTGTGTGTGTGTGTGTGTAACACAACGTGATATAGGCGAAGGTATGTGCTCTACCGAGTGCCTGTTCTAGTTTCACATGTAAAGTGTAAGCAGCATCGAGTTTGGTCAGTACTTGATTGGGTGACCACATATGAATGCCATCAGTGACTTATTAGCTTCTTGCTCAAATGCCACAGTCAGTGCAACTGACGTAGTTCACTTTAGGCATTGCTTGGGAGTCATTTCAGAGTCTCTTTGACACATGAATTATGGTTTGGCGTCGAAAACAAGCTCGTTGAGTATGCAGATGATTCTATTCTGTTTATCAATTCCATCTCCCTTTGTTGCACTTTATTTATAGCCTTTTACTTTGCCTAAATTTCCTCTTCATTTATTCCATCATATTGACCAACCTTTGTTTAATTTTGCATTTCTGTTGTGGACACCCATCCAGCTTCTGCACCGACTTATGACCTAATACCATAAGTCTATCTATCTGTCTATAAATCAGTAAAGTTAAAAAACATTGAATGGCCAAAAGCCCATGAGAGCCAGCCATAACAAACTTATTGACCATAGGAAGGTGGATGGTCAAAGGTTATCACCTTCATTTCAAAATTCAAAGCTTAGAATCGTACAAAAGATTATCCAAATATTTGTGTTGTATTCTCTTCCATTTTTAAAACCTTTAACCCTTCGAAGTAAATATTTTTCTTCAAGGTCAGAAGGCGTCCTCCTTTCTCTCGTTGTAGCATTGTTTTCCTTTCTTTTCCTTTTATACAGACTCCTTACACAACAACAGAATGGGCTGGTGTAAGGCAAATTAATCAAACACCGAGACACAATGGCCTTCTCTCTCCCTTAACGAAAATTTCTCGTGTAAAGAATACAGATCTAATTTGTACTCTTCCGGTTACTGAGACCTGTAAGAAATCCGCTCTCAAGTACTGATTCACAAGAATTTCCAGTAACAGATGTTTATGAAATGCTCTGGCTACAGACTTGTGGTCATTCGGAATTGTTATTAAGGAATACATTAAAACTCTCTAACTGGGAGCATTATTTCCATCGTGTTATGAGCAACCATTATTTCTAATTTGTTCTTTTTCTAGTCGGCTTTGTTTCTGGGCGAGAAAATACCGTAAGGTTTTAATCTACAAGCGCTCACACTCGAACTACCAACGTATGTGTGTGTATATATATATATATATATATATATATATATATATATATATATATATATATATATTAAATATATATATATTTATAGTCTCCTTGGTAATTTTCATTAAATGATAAAACATTTCAGGTCATCTGTTATACGACAATACTTGTACCATTTCCTGTACATTTCCGCATCTTTACGTATATACACTATAGCCTATACAATATATATATATATATATATATATATATATATATATATATATATATTTATATATATATGATAATTTTGCATATTTAGATGAGTTATTCATATTTATATAAGCCATATATTATACTCATCGTGATATCTAGATTCTCTCTACCTCGGGATCAGAGACCCAAGGGGGAATCGAGTCAAAGATAATAGCTTCTGGTCGGGGAATCGAACCCAGACCCGAGAAATAGGTTTCGTTAATTTAACAACT
Source organism: Palaemon carinicauda (assembly GCF_036898095.1). Taxonomy (NCBI): domain Eukaryota; kingdom Metazoa; phylum Arthropoda; class Malacostraca; order Decapoda; family Palaemonidae; genus Palaemon; species Palaemon carinicauda. Next base: position 20,239,888 of record NC_090761.1, read on the forward strand.
CAGCCACAAAGAGAGAGAGAGAGAGAGAGAGAGAGAGAGAGAGAGAGAGAGAGAGAGAGAGAGAGAGAGAGAGAGAGAGCGAGAACCCAGATATTAGGAGAATAATATATGGCTTATATGAATGTGTGTATATATATATATATATATATATATATATATATATATATATATATATATATATATATACACATACATACATACATATATACATATACATATAAAGAGCTTTCTTTGGTTGGAATTCTCTTGTTTGAGGATACACTAAAACACACTTCTCTCTCAATTTTCTCCTTGCTTTTATTTTTTCAAAGCTCTGTTGGGTAGGCTTTATATAAAGGCCAGTGATGCCTGGTGGCCTTATCAGGAGGTTGCATTCACCTTTCCATTTAATTAAGCTACATCTATGATTTTTATTTTCAAAACTATCACTGATGGCCTCTATATCGTGCTCATATTGTCATTAATTTGGTATTTTTTTATTGGCAATTTTTACTCTTGTTTCTTTTTCTGTGCTAGGCTGTTTTCCCTATTGTGGTCCTTAGGCTTTTAACATTGTGCTTTCCCGACTAGTGAAGGTAACAATAATATAATAATTATAGGGCAGTAGGAGAGAAGGAACCTGAAGCTCTTTTTCCAGTCCAGGCTCAACGAAAGAAAAAGAGAATAGGATATCTCTATTAAAGGGAGGCTAGCTTCCATGTTGATGCGTCCTTTCGCCTCCCATCATAATTATTTTTTCTTCATATGAATAGCGACTTTCCTATTGTAACCAAGGGCTTTTGTTTAACCATAAAAAGTTTTAAAATGACATTAATAGCAAGTAGTATATTTTGAGTATGTCTCTATGTCGTAAGAAAATCTTCAATGTCATTCTGATCTAATCATCAGCAGGTTGACATACATCTCTTTTCAAAGTTTATCTTTCATTTAGTATTGAACATTTTTGTTTATCTTAAATTGCTTTACTTTTTCTTTTCTACATATACAGGGAAAAAAGATTTGCAGCCAGCTGCTTTTCCAACTGGGCAGTAGCTTGACTTGTAATAATAATTTGTTTGATCGATTGGCTTATTAAGGATTATATGGTGTTATTAAATCTGTAAGGAAAAAGCTTTGGTTGATCTTAATGACCCTGTCAGTATTAACCAGTTTCATAATTGTGTGTTATGAGAGCCGAAATTGTCCGAAAACAAGTCTTCAGAGCTACAATCAAAGGAAAAGTATTTCAAATTTGAAGATCAAAGATATGAACATTACTACGAAAGAGTGTTCTTCTGAAAAACTTGTCGTGTAGAAATATTGATTACTATTTTTTCACCTTTTATATATAGTGGTTACATTGTATTTAAAATTTGAAGATCAAAGATACGAACATTAGTACGAAAGAGTGCTCTTCTGAAAAAAAACATGTCTTATAGAAACTTGTTTATTAAGTTTTGTTTTATCTTACATACAGTGTTTACATTGTAAGTATTTCAAGTTTCAATATCAAAGATACGAACATTACCACGAAAGAGTGCTCTTCTGAAAAACCTGTCCAGTAGAAACCTATTTATTCATTTTTTTTTCATCTTAAATAAAGTGTTTACATTGTATTAATATTTTTTTTTATTTACGATAGTTCGATGATTATTTATTTGGTTTAAATGTAGCAGATCAAGAGGGAGACAGATAATTTCGAGTAAATGATAAGATGAGGTGAAGGATGATGTAGAGAGAAGAGGATGCCTATGATAGAAGGCATTGGAGAGACCGCATCAGGCAACCGACCCCTTAATGTAGGGATAACGATAGGAAAGAAGAGGAGGAGTTGTGGTTATTATTATTATTATTATTATTATTATTATTATTATAGATGATCATGGTTTGGAAACGGATTGGAATACTGTATCATGCAGGCTAAAAGAGCTCTAAATCCGAAATATGTATGTATCTGCTCAGTGGAACCTTGAGAGGCATAATTTGTGTACCGACATACAGCTTGCAACACTAGATTGCAGCCGTTGCTGAATGCAACTTTCACCTTTATTGCGTTAAAGGTGAAAATCAGGATCATTCGAATGCCTCCTGTTTTTTACCCTCTCGGCCGAGGCCTCGTCTGAGCCTTTGTCGTCCTTGCTTTATGTAACCCTCGGGGGAGATGACAAGATCCTGGGGAAACACACCCGAAAAAAAGGATCTTTTGTCATGGAAGGGGATAAAGTCCTGTTATTTTGTGACTGATGTGAGCGCCTATCACATCAACGCGTAAGGCAACTTGGTAGAGCTTATAAGACTCTCTCTCTCTCTCTCTCTCTCTCTCTCTCTCTCTCTCTCTCTCTCTCTCTCTCTCTCTCTCTCTCTCTCTCTCTCGTAAGTTTTAATTCTTACAAATGAAGAACGATGATTTACGTTCATCCTGGGTTTTCTAGAGGATTGTGCCATGATAATCAGAGCACATATCCAAACACTGACCAGACTCAACTTCGCTTAGAGTTTTTTTTTTTTTTTTTCTGTTTGACATGTCGAAGAATAGCACGTAAGTGTTCGTTCAGATTACAAGCCAATATATAACGGCTATTTCAAATGCAGAATGGTATTACCTCTGTGCAATTTTGTTATGTATCTTTACTGACAAACTCCCAGAAAGCAACTGAAATGAAGAGGCTTTTTTAAGTATATGATTGTAGCACTTTATTGAATGTAGCTCATTTTTAAACTTAACTCATTTCAAAGCAAAACGATGTCTGTCACGTGAACACTACCTTGCGTTCATGTGAATTACTTCATTTGAAATTTGTCAGTTTCATTTACTTTGTCATTTCATAGCCTTGGAGTGTGTCGACATTGACCCCATTTCGCATGCGGCAACATCTCCATCAGTAAGCCATTACTGTAACGTAGAAAACGTTAGTTTCGTTTTCTATCCCTGCTTATGTTTCTAACGGTGTTTCTTTCTCATATATATATATATATATATATATATATATATATATATATATATATATATATATATATGTGTGTGTGTGTGTGTGTGTGTGTGTGTATATGTATATGTGTATATATATATACATATATGTATATATATATACAAACATATATATATGTATATATATATGAGAGAGAGAGAGAGAGAGAGAGAGAGAGAGAGAGAGAGAGAGAGAGAGAGAGAGAGAGGTCTACACACACACATATATATATGTATATATATATTTATATATATATATACAGTATCTATATATGTGTATATATATATATATATATATATATATATATATATATATATATATATATATATATATATACATGAATATATAATGCTTAGTATGTATTTTACTGAATAGGCATGTATATATATATTTGATTTATTATATATCATCATCATTATCATCAGCTGTTGCTAGTCCACTGCAAGAGAATGGCCTCAGACATGTTCTTCTAATCGCGTCTGTTTATGGTCTTTCTATGGTATTCTTACTGTCCATCTGTTATTTGTCATTCTCAATATATGTCCTGCCCATGTACATTTCTTTTATCTTACAAGTTGTTATATTATCCTCTACTTTAGTTTGCTATCTTATCCATGTTGCTCTTTTTCTCTCTCTCACTGTTATTCCCATCACTATTCTTTCTTTCTATAGCTCTTTGAGTTGTAATTAGTTTATGTTCAAAGGCTTTAGTGGGGCTTCAAGTTTCTGATGCATATATAGATATATCTATCCTATACACATGCAGTATAACCTATATGTAAATATTTTATATGCCTTTATGTAATATTTAACTACATGTACACGTATTCAGATAAGCTAAAAATACCTCTTAATCTTGAGTTCGTTCTTCCTCGGGATCCAATACTCAAGGGGAAATTCATTTTTTTTGACAAGAGCTTCTGGTTGGCCAAGGATTCGAACTGAAGAAATATTCGACCCCTTTTGTCATCTGGTCACAGAGAGGTAAATGTTGATCAAGACACTTTCTTACATGTTCCTGTCTAATTCAGAATTTGTATGTAGAATGGAAAACAACCCATCTCCACCATTATGACCCGTTGGTGACTTTGTATATCTTACTTGTTTTATGATCAGTTGCGGCGTTTTACGAAAGCGTGGATTGGCTTATCAAAAGAGCGGCAAACGTTGCTGATATATTGCTGTCAAAAGCACGCCAAAATATAAAAGTCAAAAGTGTGTTTTTCACTCGCCTCTAAGTCCGACTGTTCATACATTCATATAGTTTGTATGTAAAAGATCCATTTTAATGTTTCTCTTCTTAGTATATTTTATTTAAATTGTTCATTACTTCTCACAGTTTATTTGTTGCCCTATTTCCTTACCTCACTGGGCTATTTTTCCATGTTAGAGATTAATGGGCTTATAGCATTTGCTTTTCCAACTAGGGTTGTAGCGTAGCTATTAATGATGATACAATAACAATAGTAACGATCGCTCACCTCTCCCGTTGACCAGATGATATCATTTGTTGTCCCCTGCATACCACGGGGAGGTGGAAGTAAGATTTTTAAGTAAGAAAAATACTATTTTTAAAGTATATAAGTATATTCTTCTTGCATCTCAGTGCAGGCTTGTCCTTGCAGTCCTTTATAAAACGCAAAAGCTCATCCACAAAGCGATCTTTAACTTTCTTAGGGTCAATTAAATGCAATCCAGGCGATAATTTTAGCCATTGGCCAATGTCACTGCTGTTGTCCTTGTACTCATTACCTAGTCCCAGATTCTAAATTCACCACCATGCTTGTCCCAAATGAAATCTGCAACATTTACTGACTATCGTTGGATATATATATATATATATATATATATATATATATATATATATATATATATATATATATATACTTTATATATATATATATATATATATATATATATATATATATATATATATATATATATATCTAATCTATATATATATATATATATATATATATATATATATATATATATATATATGTATAAATATAAGGATAGTGAGCATGGCAACTTCAAAATCTGCCTGTATTACTGAGGACTTTAGGAACAGATTCCTAGCTGAACAAATATCAGTCAAACACGTCCACATATTTCTATACTGTAAATCTCCTCAGATTGACCTGTTAATAAGGCATACCCTGACGGAATATAATGTCCAGTACGTAATCCATGTATGAAGTGCACACAGTGCAGCTGATGAAAGAAGTCCCATCTACGAAGATCTCAGCAGTGCTTGTATATGAAAGAATAACCAGACCTGTCTCAGGATTATTTTCAAGGATAAAATCTTCCCCTTTGGCTGTAGAAGTAGTCAGAATTAAGAGCCTGGTCTAGTTCCTGATGAGTTTTAGGTAATACTGGATACACTTTTCGCCTTTCTCTGTATAATGATTGCACAATCGATCGTATATCTGTAGATTAAAGTTCATTGTCAGAGAATTTTATATTTCAATTCTAAATATCTTTAAAGGCCTTACCGTCAAGTTATCAGTTGCCTTTCTTTTCACTGTTCCACTTATTTGCTGCCTTTCTATTTTTTTTTACCCTGTCATGATTGCTTTCATATTGCATTAGAGTAATTACGTCAGAGTTTGTGCTGTCAGTTCTAAGTCGACCTGTACATTATTTGTTTGTACATCGCCACGATAAGGATTCATTAGTCAGTGTGCTATCAACTGTTTATATATATATATATATATATATATATATATATATATATATATATATATATATATATATATATATATATATATATATATATATATATAAAACCATACTGCTTTAAGCTCTTCTTGCCTTTGTTGGGGTTGGAAGTTGAAACTCCATACTGGACAGTGCATCACAGCTCAGGATAAAAACAGACTGAATGACCATCAAGGTTTAATCAACCGGCTACAACAACAGTGAACACTGTGAATCATTAAGACAACATCAAGGTGTAATCAACTGGCCACAGCAGCAGTGAACACTTTGTGATTCATTAATAGAACATCAAGATGTAATCAATTGGCCACAGCAACAGAGAACACTCAGTTAATCGTTAAGAGAACATCAAGGTGTAATCAATCGGCTACAACAACAGTGAACACCGCGAATCATTAAGAGAACATCAAGATGTAATCAATTGGCCATAACTACAGAGAACACTTAGTGAATCATTAAGAGAACATCAAGGTGTAATCAACTGGCCACCACAACAGTGAACACTTGAATCATTAAGATACACGAAATGAAACTTATTGAAATAGCTAGTCAAAAGAGAATAATCTTGGCGCACTTTTGTAACTATTAAGGGTAAGTTTCGAACTCTTTAATCTTTTTAAATCCGCGCTTTTGTAGGGCGGCCGTCACTTCGGTTTTGACTGGGTCAGGGTTCGAATCCTTGGCTGACGAGATTTTTGATCCCGAGGCAGAACAAATTCGATATTAAGAGGTATTTTTTACTTATCTGGATAAATGATCATCACGAGTGTTAGTGATAAATGGTCATGTACATGTATGTATATATTGTATACATATATATGCATGTATGTATATATATATATATATATATATATATATATATATATGTGTGTATGTATGTATGTATGTATGTATGTGTATGCTGTTACTTGATTACAAATGTTGATGGAAGCGTTTTCTACGTTACGTTGTCCTAGACTTGTTATTAGACCAAGCTGATGTATGTAATGGTAATATCAGTTCTATTTTGAAGTAAATTTGGTTACCAGCTGATGAAACCAATACTGGAACTATACTGTTAGAAGATTACTAAATGTAGTCATAAATTTTCACGAAATGAAAATTCTGATCGTGGCATGTAGGAGAAAGCAGGTGAATATTTGATTGCTGTTGATAATAGAAATGGGAGAGGCCGAAGATTGATAAGCAAGTTTGTAGAATAGAGTGCCTGTAAAATTGTGTAAGTCTGACTCCCTATAAAGAGGGAATGCAGTAATTATGTGATGGGATAGAAAAACGAGGAATAAATTGAAGTAGATTTGTTAGGTACAGTGGAAACCGTGGAATGGGGGAAGACTGGGGAGATAAGATGAAGAACGATATGGAGAGAAGTAGTTTGGTATAAAAGGATGCCTTTAATCGAAGGCATTGGAGAGGTCACATCAGGCAACCGACCCCTTAATGTAGGGATAACGATGGAGAAGATGAGTGGAATGGGTGAAGAAAACTACAAGAGAAAGATGGGGAAATTGAGGAGTAAGCGAAAGTAATAAAGGTGAGTGGATGAAGTGTTGGGGAAGAATGTGAGTCATTATTTATGGCGGCACAGTTTCTTTGGAGGGAGGATAAAGCCAACAATATTGAAGAGTAGAGCAGAAAATATGTACAGAAACTACGTGATATTTTTTATTCAAACTTAAAACAGGCTTTAGAATGTTTGTGCAAGGGGGCATACGATCCGATGGGATGAGGAGAGTATGATTTGTAAATAATGATATCAAACATTACAGTATCTTACGTGCATTGCTGTTGTACACACACACACACACACACACAGACAAATTGTGTATTATGTTACACTTGGAAAATCTTGCTAGTGCAGAGTTCATTCCCAGTTGGCTTTGGAAATGATTCTGTCAGGAGCTATAATGACCTACTTAAAGGCTTCGCTGCGTTTTTGATTACCTGGAATAGTTGCCCACCCCACTCCAAACCACCCCCGTCCCGTTACAACCCACCCCATCCCATGTTAAGAAAAATGCTGTTCCAGGAAATTTTATGGCTATTTCCTTCTGATTAAGAAACATTGCTTAACCTCCGTGATTGACTTTTTCATTTGCTTGTAGTTCTTTGGAAGAGCTTTCTCTTTTTTTTTTATTCCTTTGACTTGCTCAAGGATAAGAGAGAATATAGTCTAAATTCGAATTAACTTTATTCCTTGCACGAAGGCAGTAACTTTGGCCAGGTACCGTAATCGTGAAATGACGCAGATTTAACACCATTTTGCTATCGTTTTGTTCTTTTGTAGGTTGGGAAAGGCAAAGATATTGTAGGAGAATAAGTAGAAAGTTATACATGAACTAATCAGCTGGGATTTAGTTCACAAAATTTTTGTTATAAAAGTATATGAGATATCTTTAAAATGACAGTTGGTTTGAGCGAAGACAACATCAATATATTTCTTAATCCCTATGAGAATAGTTAACTAATTGAAAAGGTGAAGAAAGCAGTTTTTTTCTTTTAATCAATCACCATTAAATGCCAAAAACCGAACACAATCCTTGTTTTCTTTATAATGTTAAACAAGTCTAGGAGCTATCATAGGTGAATCTGGAGTGGTTCTCGCGGTATCTACCGTAACTGTATCGAAAAGTACATTACATACTGGTATTTGAAACTTCATATGTTTTTAAAAATTTCTTCAGTTTTATTTATATTTACTGAAGGTATTTGTTTTGTGCATTTAAAAAGTATAATAGTCTGAAGTATGATTTTACTGGCAATTATTTTGGATTTCGTTTTATCTCAGTTTTGGAATATTTTTTTTTTTATTCTGTTTTGTTCTATTGTGCTTATATCTTGTTTTGATAAAAAGCCAGGCATATCGAAAAGATTTGAAATACTGCTCAGTCGAAGAATAGCCCATAACTTCTTTTACCAGTAAGTGTAAAATTGAACATTTTTGTATGACTTCTCTCTCATAATTTGATGAAGTGCTATTTGCGGGTCTGGAACAATAAGCAAGTTTCAGGATCTACCCGAATGGGATTTTGGACCTTATAACGACCATTTTCCATTCAGCTCTCCTTTTAAACCGATTTTAGGACTGCCATGAGAGAGAGAGAGAGAGAGAGAGAGAGAGAGAGAGAGAGAGAGAGAGAGAGAGAGAGAGAGAGATCACGTTCCAAGTCAATACCGTGATTATCATCATTCTCTTGGGTGATTGAAGATTGAAATTCGATCTCAACTACATTCAGTTCTCCAAGATTGTGGAGTAAGAGTTTGTGCTTTGCTCAAAAATCGCGTAATCCATCTATAGTGGAAATCCTTAACGGAGAATGCCTTTCATTGCTTCATAATTTTATCCTCATCTCGTCCTTCAGGATATTTGCCACATTTGTGACACTGAATAAGTCAGAATTCACTTTCATCGTATATAGCAACAGTTGACTCTCGTGAATCCCAATGTGAATCATGTTAGTGAGTAATTCCTGTTCATGTGATTTAAATTTTTAACAGTTGGATATTTTAACAATAAAACGTCTTTTTTTACAATGGATATTCTGTAATTTATAATGATTCTCTTTGTGTTATCCGTGAGATAGGAGAACGGGTCTATGATTTGATAACTTATGAGAGGACATCTGGATAAGAAAACCATTTCACTACAGTTTAAGTGCGTTCAATTCCTTGTTCAGTGTATGTGGAAAACTGTTTTTAGATTGAACACGGGACATGGAGATTGATTGATTGATTTAAAGTTTTCAGGCATCCTGACACGGGACATGGAGCTTATGTCGATATGTATGCATGTAGATATTCTCCAAAAACGTGTTTTCATGATATTTATTAAAGTTAACTGGTTACTTCCTCGCGAACTTTATACGAACGTTTATCGGGAAGTGTATTGAACAACCTGTTTCAAGAAAGATGTTTTACGAGACCTAATGATTGAGAAATATAAGGTACTGGTTGCTAGGTTTATAATTCCATATCAGGTTATTACCTCCGCCAAGGAGGTTATAAAATCGTGTCGCTTTATTTATTTATTTGTTTGTGTTTTTGTTTGTGGACAGGAATACGTCAAAACTATTTACCTAATTTTGATGAAATTGTCACCACCGACAGATCGAAGGTCATGGACGATCCTATTAGATTTTATAGGTGATCCGGATTTGCATCGAAACAAATTGACGGATTTTGAGGAAATGTTCACCACAGATATCTTAGGCCATGGACGACTCCATTAACCCTTTGCTGAGGTCAGAAGTCTCTGATTGCTCTTGTTAATAATTTGAAAGTTATGATAGAAATATTGATTTGATCATTAATGTGATATTAGTTTGCCCTGCGAATTACACCGTATAACGAATTAACCTAAACTCATTTATCCGTGGTAAATTCGGCGCTGATTCTGACCGTTTGCTCAACAAAAAGTTAAAACTCCTTGTTTGAATAGATTGTTTTGTGAACTGGCGGATTTGTTTCCCGTCAAGACGCGAAGCCACGCCCCATTCTGGATTTTAGCATCCATGTACGGCAATCGTGATAACCAGGAATTCATTTTGGAATTACTTCCTTTCCTTTGCTGAGAATGATTATTGTACGATTTTTGACGATGATTTGTTAAGAGAGAAGAGGCTGGTCTCATATGGCGGAATATGGCTCAGTGTCAATGCTTGTTATTTCTTTAGGAAAAAGTTAGAACATCGTAACATTCATTTCATGAAACTCAGTTTGCCTTTATTGATTTTGATATGTATTTTATTTTTCTATTCCATTGTTGTGTTTAAGACGAAATTTTTATGTTTCCTAAGTTTTTTTTCTCAAAAGGAAGAGTGTGATTCGCACAGTCAGCAGTTATTCAAATTTCTGCAAACCTAACTTAACCTTATAGTATGGCTGGTATCAGGGTTGGCGTAGAACTCCAGGTGCAATAATTTTGAAGATGATAATGTTAGGTGGGTATCTATACTAATAGAGATGACCAGGGAAGCTAACGAAGCAACAGCTTCTGACATTTCACTTGTGGGTACCAATCCGGGCATTGACCAGGCCAGATACTGGTAAACTTATGGTAGCCTATAGGTAGTGACCAACTTTAACGTTACAGAACGAATGATCAATGCTGTGTTGGTCATAATTGTCAAAGGAATTATTAACCATATTAATCTTAGTAAATTTATGAACATTATAGATGCAATACATGTACTATGTTGTCACGTGTTCATTATACATGTATTACCTGGAAATCATGATTTTCTGAGAACTAAGGTACGATTATGTGCCACAATATAATAAAACGCGCAACGGACTTAAAGGTGTTTACACCTCTTCGTTGTCAAAGGGTTTCGGATAGATTCTGCACCCTTGTTTCGCTGCTCATACTTTCGACTGAAATAAACACCTGTTTTTACTTTTATAATGTGAAATTCAAGACATTTTTATTACCAAATCCAAATTCAAGATATTGGAAGTCCCAAGTAAGGAAAGTTGAGACTCGGTTAGTTATAATGATATTGAAACAATAGAAAAGAACAGAAACCTGAAAAAAACATAATTTTTAGATTTTTCATTTTTACTATTGCCGGACTCTACATTGACTTATAGTTTGTCTAATCAAGAATATGGCAAAATGAACTTTTGTCTCAGAGGTTAACTGCTTATGGTATGCGTGCAACTAGGTCATCTCAGCTGTAATCTACTCTATCGTTTATCCTCCAGTACTCATCAAACACATATGTAATTGTAACTGCCTGTATTTACCTATCGTGGATGAACGTAGGTTTCCACTGACGTGATACTGTATTGCAGCGATGTGATTTGAGCCGGTTCCGAGATTTAAAGTTGACCCGAACCTCCCTTGTTCGAAGGCGGATTAAAGTTTTAAAGTTGAAAAACCCTCTTGTCTCGCAGGTCGTACGTTCTGGCTTCTCCAAGAGGAATGGCTGATGCTGGCTGGCTGGCTGGGTGAAGAAATCGTAATTATGGCACCATTTTTCACATTTACGGGATCCTCATGTTTCTTGTTTTTGTGAAAGGAAATAGAAAATAAATGGGAGATCAGAGTTTGAAATGTCTAGGTATTACATTTATTCTATTTACTGTAGATTTAGCCGGTAAAAATTGGCTGGCTGGCTGAAGAAATGGTAATTATGGTACCATTAATCACATTTTTTTTTGGAGGGGAATAGAAATTAAAAGAAATGGAAGATCAAAGAGTGAAAAGTCGAGGTATTATATATAATTGATTTGGATCTAGCCAGTAAGAATTCGGAATATTTGGAAATCAACATTTGAACATTTCAAAGAGTCTTTTATCGATTATAATTCTTTGTGAAGGGATATGATTAGGCACCAGTTGTCACATATATGAAATATTGTATGTTTTTATGAAGGGGAATAGAAAAAAAAACCGGAAGATTAGTGTTTGAAAAATCTAGGTATTGCATTTTATTTGATTCAGGTCTAACCAGTAAAGAATTATGTATTTCTTATAATTGATATATACAGTATATAGCTGTAACCGGTAGAAATTCTGAGCATTTGGAAATCAGCATTTGAGGATTTCAATGAGTCCTGTATCGATTATAACTCTTTGAGAAGGGATATGGTTATATCACGACGTGGTGCTCGTGTTCTTTGTATTTCATGCCTTGAAAACCATTTCCAATTTTAATGAAAAAAAAAAAACTATACTTTTTTTCTGAAAAGTTATAGAAAATGGTAAATCAAGTTACAGAAAAGTTAAATCTTTCTGAAGCATATGCCAGCATTCTATTGGTAAGCCGAGATAAGGTACGTAAATCATTCAAGTAGGGAATATGAGTAAACTTAATTGAAATATAAATATTTGGTTTGGAATTCTAGCCATTCTGTTAAAAAATACAACGGAAATTTATCATTGAAATAGTTTTTATTTTCCCATGAATAAGAATATGAAGGCGAAGCGTCTGATATAAGAAACAATTTAGGCTTTAATATTTACCAGACTTTGCATAATATAGGTATAAGGATTTTATCTTTAGAATCTTCAGACTAATTTTCAATTGAATAATTGCTCTCTCTCTCTCTCTCTCTCTCTCTCTCTCTCTCTCTCTCTCTCTCTCTCTCTCTCTCTCTCTCTCTCTCTCTCTCTCTCTCTCTCTCTAAAGAATGTGTCGAACCTGTGCTCATAATTAGGAAAATAGCCAATGGAGATACTCGCACTAGGATCTCGATTGATAGACCTAAAAGTCTCTTCATTTTTGGTTTAAAACCCAATTGATATATGTTTACTGAAGGAGGACGAAAGAAGAATATCACAAATGTTTTTGTGATATTGACGCTAAGGCTGGTTTTTGGCAATTGTGTTTTGACATCCAACAGAAATAAAATGATCTTTCACGATTAGTTTTATACATCCATATGTGCTTTGTTAGGAAACGGTTGTGGTGGCGTAATGGGAACGTCCCTGTATGGTGATCGCTAGACTGAAGTTTAAGTCCCGCTCCAACTCGTTAGTTTCTCTTGTGGCTGTAACCTCACCATGTTTGTGAGCTAAGGAAGGTTGGTGGGAGCATATAGGTATATCTGAGGAGTCATCAGCAGCCATTGCTTGGCCCTTCCTGGTCGTAGCTTGGGTAGAGAGTGGGGTGATCATACGTATATATGGTCAGTCTCTGGCCCATTATTCTGCTTGCTAGGGCACTGTCACTGTCCCTTGCTTCTGCCAGTCGTGAGGCTGCCTTTGAATCTTTAAAAGTCTATTCCTGAAAGCTTAGTGTTTGTCATAACTACACCTGTTCTTCGTGTTTGAATTGCAAAGATGAACGACTAAACTGACAGTGAAATTTAATTGATTATTCTTCTTAAAGCCACATTGAAATCCTTTGGTGCTTCCGACAGACCTCCCAAGGACTTTCATAAGCTTTAGTTGAAGGTCTTGGAATCTCGTGTGTATGGTCAATGGTGATCACTCATTCAAGCAGTTGCCGGACCCGCTATTAGTTCACCTCTAATTGGAAAACCCGAGTTGAAAAGGGGTTATTTCCCACAACCTTCGATTTGGTGTCCATTAATTGTGGTCCAACTCTCTTTCTGTCACCCCAACCTTTCCCTATTTTTTAAACTACTGGGTTTCATTTAGATACTAGTGCAAAATGTCCTGTCCAATGGTCTTTGTATAAGGAAAACATTTGTCTTTCAGATGCAACAGAAGTCAAGTGATTCGATATACTGAACTACTATCATATTGGTTGGCATACAATTCTAAGTTGAAATTATCGTTTAGGATTTTTTATTCGACAGGAAGGCCGTTTATTTATGAGATTTCAAAAACTTGTTATATGATATAAGCACAAAACTTAGTGGTAAAAGTAAAATAATCACAAAAACTAGATAGAAACTATTTCATATCAGGTAGAATAAAATCATCGGAAGTTGATCCAAATACTGAAAATTTGTAAAGGATAGAGGAAATTGAGATCATGCCTTTAAGGGAGTTGTGTCACGACGTGCCTTCAGTACTTCTGTAATTTAACGATATAACGTAATGTAGTAACTCCTATAATACGGTACGTCAACGTCAGTAAAATACGGGTATACTGTTGTTATCCGGTCAAATTTCAAAACTGAAATGTTACTTTCAAGGAGCAGGTTGGTAGTAATGGGAAAAATCGTTAAGCCCTGGTGAAAGAGCTTACTATTCACGACTTTTTGACTGTGTTACTTTTTTACCCCAGTATAATTCAACTTATCCAAGCCCAGAAAAGTTAGTGACGCTTAAAAGAGACTTGTTACATTATATGAAGGTACTACTGTTCGTGGAGTACTGCTCTTATTGGGTTCAGAGTTTGAACATGTATTTTACTTTACATTGGCCAAAGTTATTTGTAGTGATCCTCCAATCTCTAGAAATCTTAAGGTTCAACAAAGTGTTTTTTTTTTTTTTTTTTTTTTTTGCGTAAATGACTGAAATACAACCATCATAGGGTGTATTAACACACCATGCACGTTGAAATTGGGTTTTTTGAAAAACTCACTTAAGAAATCCCTTAGCTCACTTCATCTGAATACATTTTTTATAAGAAAGTAAATGGTTTAGGATATAAAATATTCTTAGCGTTTTGTTAATCCCATTTTTATTTAACTGGAAAGTACGTAGTGCTAGGTATGCAGTTGAATCTAACAGTCAAGCCTTATCCATCGTATGTCTCAATACTATACAGTATTCTAGAAGTTTTATTCCAGCTGTTATCAGATTGTGGAATGATCTTTCTAATCAGGCAGATGAATCGGTGAATCTTCAGAGGTTGAAACTGGCAGAAAACGCTTTTATGTTAAACAGGCTGAGAAGTCTCTCTTCATGATTTGTGTGATAGATTAATTTTAACGTTAGCACCGATCTTAAGATATTATATATTCATTACTTCTGTAGTGTATTTATTTCCTTACATCCTTTTCTCACTAGGCTATTTTTCCTTGTTGGAGCCTTAGGTTTTATAGTATCTTGCTTTTCCAACTAAGGTTATAGCTTAGCTAGTAATAATAAAAGAATAGTAATCATACTCCAGTATCTGAACTATTGATTTCCTTGTAAATCCACAATGCACCGTTACTGAAAAGTTTCTTCCTCTTCTCTGCGAAGCTAGAATAATCCTTCTGAAGGCGGCATGGCCGTTTGTCGTTTAGGTGTGAAGTGTGAGATTGATTGATTCATGGCTCTGTCTGTCTTCAGGATTCGTGAGGACTGGCGCATTTACGTCAGTAAGTTTTCATAGCATGGTTGACGTTGTTTATTATTATTATTATTATTATTATTATTATTATTATTATTATTATTATTATTATTATTATTAGCTAAGCTACAACTCTAATTGGAAAAGCAGGATGCTATAAACCCAAGGCCTCCAACAGGAGAAAATAGCCCAGTGTGGAAAATAATGAGGGAAATAAACTTCATGAGGATTAATGAACAATAAAAATAAAACATTTCAAGAACAGTAACAACATTAAAATAGATCTTTCCCATATAAAAAAAAACAACAACAACAAGAGAAATAAGATAGAATAGTATACCCGAGTGTATCCTCAAGCAAGACAGTGGAAGACCATAATAGAGAGGTTGTGGTACTACCACAGACTAGAGAACAATGGTTTGATTTTGGACTGTCCTTGTAGAAGAGCTGATTACCATTTATGTATTTTTCCCAGATACAGTATGTCTTTTATTTTCCCAGCTGTATTTTTATGTATTGTCTAAAAAGATAAAGACAATACATAAAAATACAGCTGGGAAATTTTTTATGTATTGTCTTTTTCTTTTTATTCTACTTTTATAGGTCTTCATGTTTGGTTATTATGTTTAATGGTAACATGACAAGTGAGGATCTCATTTGATTGTGAATATTTGAACATTTCGAATGTGTGAACATTGTTGATGAAGATAAATCGAGCTTTGTTATTGTATCCAAGTATTGAACAGTTAGAACTATAGTTTTGATTGAATTTCGTAAATTGATGAAAGTGAAAACTGAGAAATGGCAGATATATATTTTTAAAATAGATATTTAGGGAATCTAGAGGTATTTGATATTTATAAATAGCATCTCTAAAATGAATCGGAAAAAAGAAATTTCACAGATTTACAGAGTTATTGAATTAAGATTAAAAGAGGCAACTTAATTGTTGTAAATTGCAATATGATGCAATCAAGTTTACGAATAAAATTCCTTGATCAGTTCCAGCGAAATATGGTAACTTCTGACAAGGATTGTAACCTTTTTTATTGTGATAATTCTAATTGATTTATAATCATATCTACCAAGAACGTATGAAAAGGTTCCAGTTTAAAAGACCCTTGTCTTTATACAGGTACATGACCGCAGTTCTCAAATTCAAGTGAAGTAAATTCGATTGGATGGGGAATAAAAAGTGTGAAGGAAGTCATGTCACTGGTACTCGGGGTTATGATTTGAGGAACGGATGAAAAATATTTTGAAGAAGGCGATTTCCTTTTATTATTATTATTATTATTATTATTATTATTATTATTATTATTATTATTATACACACATATAAATAGTGAATTAATTCGATATTGATAGATATTTGTTGTTTGGTGTGTCAAAATACAATTTATATAGGCAGTATACAGCGGATGTATATGTAACATAAGTGCTGATATATATATATATATATATATATATATATATATATATATATATATATATATATATATGTATTTGTATACATATATATATATAATATATTATATATATATAATATATATTATATATATATATATATATAAATATATATATATATATATATCTCATCTCATCCTACACCTATTAGCACAAAGGGCCTCGGTTAGATTTCGCCAGTCGTATTCATCTTGAGCTTTTAATTCAATACTGCTCCATTCATCATCTCTGACTTCACGCTTCATAGTCCTCAGCCATGTAGGTCTGGGTCTTCCAACTCATCTAGTGCCTTGTGGAGCCCAGTGAAAAGTTTGGTGAACTAATCTCTCTTTGGGAGTGCGAAGAGCACGCCCAAACCATCTCCATCTACCCCTCACCATGACTCATCCACATATGGCACTCGAGTAATCTCTTATAGTTTTATTTATAGTCCTGTCCTACCATTTAACTCCCAATATTCTTCTTAGGGCTTTGTTCATATATGTATATATATATATATATATATATATATGAAATTATATATATATATATATATATATATATGAAATTATATATTTGAAATATGTCTGTATTATACACAAAGAACTATGAATTAAGGGAACGGCTCCTATAACTCAATCGGGTCTAAGGAAAAACCAAGTCTTTACTATACCAGTAAGAGAGAATTTATCTTTATATATACAGTATATATATATATATATATATATATATATATATATATATATATATATATATATTACGATTGAGTCGGGTTATATTAGGAATTTAAATGAAAATATAAAAAAGATAGAAAGGGAGAAATGAAAAAAAGAAAATTATATTTTGTGTCTATAACCAATGAGAAGGTTTTATCCTCTCTCTCTCTCTCTCTCTCTCTCTCTCTCTCTCTCATAACAGTTACACAATCTCTCTCTCTCTCTCTCTCTCTCTCTCTCTCTCTCTCTGTCATAACTAGTTACAGAAATTGCTTATAATTTCAATTACAACCCTCACACGCTCTCTCTCTCTCTCTCTCTCTCTCTCTCTCTCTCTCTCTCTCTCTCTCTCTCTCTCTCTCTCTCATTACAGTTACAGAAATTGCTTACAATTTCAATTACAACCCACACACGCAATCTCTCTCTCTCTCTCTCTCTCTCTCTCTCTCTCTCTCTCTCTCTCTCTCTCTCTCTCTCTCTCTCTCTCTCTTTGCTGGAAAATATTTTTTTTTTTTTTTTTGTATTTCAGAGAAGTGTATCGAGGGCTTTTCCCAAAATAGGTTCCCGGAATGCCCTCTGCTTAAACATCTTCCCACCTTTATGGGAAAACACTCGGGGAAAATG
>NC_090761.1:20260543-20273043 GCF_036898095.1 Palaemon carinicauda
TCTAAATAATTTCCAAAATCTACATAATTCCACCTCCATCTATCGCTCTCCCATTTTTCTTTTCGCTGGCAGAAGATGAACCTAAAGGCTCGCTCCTTTTTCCTTTCCTTTTCCCTTCTCCTCTTTTTCTTTCATTTATTGCTCTTTCCTTCTGTTTTTCTTTGTTCTCCGTCAGACCGGCTGAGGCCAGATATTTGTATGGTTGGGCTTTAACGACCTATCATTTAATGAAGCTACACTGAATGTACTATCTCTATTGTTTGCTATTAGCCCAATGGCTCCAAGACTGAATGGATCCCCTGAGGTCAATTTTTGAGGGTTCCTCGAGTAACGAGGTCCTTAATCTAAGGCTTCATAACCTTTTAGTTGGTCTTAGAGAAGAGTGTGAACGTAGCAGGGTGGGCCATTACGAGGCTTAGAATTTTGTAAACTTGTAAAACTTAAAAATATTTGGTCAATCTAATTTAAGATGCTGTAACCAAGTAAAGTTCGTCCTAATACAGGATTGGGGGAATATTAAGCAACTTTTCCCTCGTGTCTTCAAGAATACAGCCTTTCGCAATTGATTGCCATGTTACAGAACTAAAGAAAAATATATTTTGTAAATTCCGTTGCAACTATCTGAGGTGCCTGAACAATTAGAATAATGCATCCTGCCATTTACAATCCACTCATCCTCGGTAAGACATCTCCATTTTCGGCTAACCCGATTGTGATTATGTTTTTTTGTCATTTATTTGTTTATTTTTTTTTATGCTATTCATCCCGAAACCGTTGTATCTTTAAGTACATTATGTATCATCAAGGTCCTCTCATAATTGAACTACCTATATCTAAGGTCATTAAGTTTAGGGAGAACCTGCTTGTCCGTCCCTTATATTTGTAGGATTGTTTTCTCCCTCCACCACAAAGCTTTTTACTTATTGTTAAGAAGAGCAGTCAGAGCTCTCTAACCTCCGCTAAAGGTTAATGGGTTCGTCTATGTCCTAAGATATATCTGTTGAGAAAATTTCATCAAAATCCGTCCATTTGTTTTGACGTTACCTTTAAAATGAAAAATGCAAATCCGGATATAGAATTCGGATTCGGATCATCTCCAAACGTTAATGGATGCTTCCATGGCCTGAGATATATCTGTGGAGCAAATTTCGTCAAAATCCGTTAACTTGTGTTGACGCTAACCTGAAAATGGAGAAAATGCAAATCCGGATACGGATCATCTCCAGAATTTAATAGGATTGTCCGTGACCTAAGATCTATTTGTGGTGAAAATTTCGTCAAAATCCGTTGAGTAGTTTTGTAATAATCCTGTTCACAGACAAGTAAATGCATTTAAATAAATAAACCGACTCGATTTTATAACCTCCTTGGCGGAGGTAATGAACCTAAGTTAAATTGATGTATTAATATATATCCCCTTTCCTTTGACTGAAGTTTTATGTGATAAGTAAAGTGTAATAACTCTAAGGACAGTTTTCATGTGAATTGACTTACAGCTGCAGCCACAAAGGCAGAAAGATATTTGGCAGGTGAGGGGTCTCTGAAGTTTGGATTGGAAATATAAGTATTTAAATGAAACTTTCAGTCAGCGTCTTGAGGTCTCTGTGTGACGCGACCTGTCACATTGGTATCATTATATTTTAAATTTAACCTTCTGCCTCTCCTGACGAAATCAGTTTGTCGCAAGTAAAGTAGAATTTTTTTTATTGATCATGTAAACGGCATAGTTATACCTATTCTTTTTTATTTCAAAGTTCTTTATAATGGACTTCAGGTCCTATATTCTTACCTATCAACGTCACATTAGTCATGGACAATTGCATTTCTTCATTAGCAGTAATTTTTCCGATAACGAAGGCTGGATGTATAGAAATGTTTCCTTTATAACGCTGTATGGAAACCTTTATCATTTGTAGAGATCGATCTTTTCTACAGTATATTCTAAATAAGCCATAGGGTAGTTGTGGCCTAATGGCAACGTCTCTGCCTGGTGATCGCCAGACTGGGGTTCGAGTCCCGCTCCAACTCGTTAGTTCCTTTGGTCGGTGCAACCTCACTATCCTTGTGAGCTAATCATGTGGGTGTTTGAGAGAGCCTATAGATCTACCTTCTGAGTTATCAGCAGCCTTTGTCTGGCACTCCCTGGTCCTAGCTTGAGTGGAGAGGGATCTTGGGTGCTAATCATATGCATATATATGGTCAGTCTCTAGGGCGTTGTCCTGCTTGCTAGGGCAATGCTACTGTCCTTTACCATTAAACCTCTAGGTAATTATATTAAAAGTAAGATTTAGATGACATGTTTTAGACTTAATTTTTGTTGATCTTATTTCTTCCTGTAACGTATTATATTGATTCGATAAGGTTAACCTTGTCATACGTCGTTTCTTAACCTATGCTACTGCATTGGCAGGAAACAAAGCGACAGGAGTTAAAAGGGTTAAAATATCTTCGGTAAGCAAACACTTATTGCAATTAACGCATCGTCAGTACACCTTGAAAGTATTATTCTGAATTTCAATATTAACGTTCATAAGATTAAAGTCTTTGTTCTCATGGAAGGCATTGCCAGCTGGATTTCACAAAAATTTCATTTATATTTAATAATTTCGACTTTTACTTGATAGAAAATAAATCCTATCCCTCGAAAAAGGGGATATTGGTGTACATATTGGATCCAATAACCACGCATGGAAAAACAACCCATGTTAGATCAATATTCCAAAGGGGAATAAGTTAATCAAGGTCTAGGTACAAGATGTAGAAAAAAAAGGACAACTGGGGAAAAATTCGAAATCGTCTTGGTCACTCTCGAATTATACTTAGTTTGCTAGAAGACTCTCCGATAAAGTAATGACATAATTTACCATGTATTTTATGAATAAGTCGAAGGCGCACACACATACACACACAGTGGGGATACCTTAACTTGATGAATGTGTTTGTGTATCATCATATACTAGTTTGGTTTGCTGTGAGCCACCAGACGAAAATCTCCCACCATCACCAATCCGTACTGGCCAGCGTGACGAGGAAATCTGGCCAAGCCCCAGACATGAATGGATATGTCTTAGGCTTTTGTCCCTCAGTGGAATAGAAACGGCAGCAGTTAGCATATATATATATATATATATATATATATATATATATATATATATATATATATATATATATATATATATATATATATATATATATATCCTACGCCTATTGAGGCAAAGGGCCTCGGTTAGATTTCGACAGTCGTCTCTATCTTGAGCTTTTATTTCATACATCATCTATTTCGTGCAGCTTAGTCCTCAGCCATGTAGGCCTAGGTCTTCCAACTCTTCTAGTGCCTTGTGGAGCCCAGCTTAACGTTTGGTGAACTAATCTTTCTTGGGGAGTGCGAAGAGCATTCCCAAACCATCTCCATCTACCCTTCATCATAGAGTATGTATATATATATATATATATATATATATATATATATATATATATATATATATATATATATATATATATATTCAAATAAGCCCTGTATTTTGATAAATTAATATCTGGATTCTCTTACCGACCTCGGGATCAGAGCCACAGGCGGAACTAAACAAAGACAACAGCTTCTGACCGACGGGGAATCGAACTCTGGTCAGAAGCTATTGGCTTTGAGCTACTCCCCCTGGGACTCTTGATTCCAAGGTCAGTAAGAGAATCCAAGCATCAATTTATCAAAATTTATATTCAATCATACACACACACACACACACACACACATATATATATATATACATATATATATATATATATATATATATATATATATATATATATATTACACACACTCGTATATATATACATATACACACACACACACACACATATATATATATATATATACACTCATATATATATAAATTATATACATATATATATATATATATATATATATACACGCATACATACATACATATATATATATATATATATATATATATATATATATATATATATATATACACAAATATAATAGGCTAAGAAAAATATAACATTAAATATCCACGGGAATCATTAAACAAGAAAGAGAAAAGGAGGGAAGTAATATTAGCAAGATTACGTATTGGTCATGGGTATTTGATGAACATACCTCATGAGGTAATTACCCAATGCATTGAGTGTAACCTAGTATAACCATACGACACAGGCTTTACGATTGTAGTTGTTTTAGAAGACAATGATATTTATGTTTTGCTCAGAAAACTTTATCTGATAATCTATCAGATTTTTGAGAATTTGTCTATTAATATTTTAACGTTTCTAAGATACATAGGCCTAATAAATAGAATTTTATTCTATGTAGCGGAAACGTTTTTCTTATTAATTACATTGGATATATATTGTAGTTTCCCTCCCGAATTTATTCGGAATAGCTCTGTAACAGTTGAGGTCGACTCATTGGGCTGGTTAACATCCTTCCTCTTAACATGTATGTATACACTGTATATATACATAATGTATATTTTTATGTATGTATATATATATATATATATATATATATATATATATTGTTTTCAAATGCCTTTTTATTTTAAAAAGTAGTAGAATCAGTAGGTGTAACCCTTTGCATATCTAGCAGGTACTTATGGCGTGAGATTGGTAATTCCATGACCATGCCATGAAGTTTTATTAGATATATATCAGGCGTATGGCATATAATGGCGTTCACTGAACCAAGGACTGACTAGGTCCAACGTTCCTCAACTTCCCTGGTCAGAAGAGAAGTGCTGTTATGAATAAAACTTAGTCGAATGTATGTAGAACAGGAGAGAGGAATTACTCAAGGAAGAGAACTCGATTATATGGGTCTTTTGAGTGAGATAAAAGTGAAGGGCTCAATATGCAGGCCTGGGAATGGCCGAGTGATGCTGAAAAGGATACAGATAGTGATTCTATTATCAGGGAGGCTCTTGAGAGCTTATGATGAAGTACAAATGTGTCAGGCCTGGGAATGAGTACGTCCAATAAGAGGTTAGGGTCATAGGTATATATGAGTTGAATTGGGAATTAATTATGGTTGTTGTGGTCAGTTAGTAACGTCTCAGCCTGGTGATCGCCCGACTGGGGTTCGAATCCTGCTCAAACTCGTTAGTCCCTTACGTGTCTGCAACCTCCCCATCTTTGTAAGTTAAGGATGGGGAGCCTTTAAATCTACCTGCTGAGTCATCAACAGCCATTGCTAGGTGATTTGAATTCGGAGGTAGGTGAGAGAAAGGAAAAGAACATACATCGGCTTCCTGGAGTAGATGATGATAGAAAGTCTTGCAGAAATGTGTTTGAAGAAACTCTTAATTGTTGGAGGTACATTCTGATGAGTATTCATTAGTACTCTTGGGGAAAAAGTGATGGAAAGAGAAAAGCTAAATTTTTTGTATATTTTAGGGAAAAAAAGTGATGAAAAGAGAAAAACAAAATTTTTTGTTGATTTTATATTATAGAACAAATTAGTTTTCACTAAGTATGAACTAAAAAAGATACTGAAATACAGAACATGCTAAATTCCTATGAAAGGATATGAAAATAAGCAGCATGATTATAAAAAAATCATAGTTTCATGAACACCAACGAGATTTTCAAACGATGGCAGTGGTCAAAGTGGGTAGGTAATCCAAGCAAACGCGAAAACAAACAATGAAGTAAGAATGTTGGGAGTAACGCTGTCAGTGACGTACCTGAAGATAAATACAAAGGTCAGTCTGTTGATCAATAGAATCATAGATTCATAGAAAAGAGATAAACAGGTTTAGAGTAAGGTGACAAGTGTGAGAGATATAGAGGATAATTAATTTACTTGAAGTAAATGTATGAAGTATTTCAACTAGAAGGCAAGAAAGATACTTGGGATGAAACAGTTTAGTGAAATAGAGACTTAAGCTACATTATTATTATTATTATTATTATTATTATTATTATTATTATCATCATCAAATGCTAAGCTACAACTCTAATTGGAAAAGCAGGATGCTATAAGCCCTGAGGCTCCAACAGGGTAAACAGCATTTAAGTATATAAACTAATTCAACCAGAGGGAGAGAGAGAAATAGATGGGAAGGAACAGGCTCTCAGTTTACGTATGACCATTTAAAAGGCCCCCATTTGTGAATGCAAGAGCTGGATAAATTTAATCTGTGTATGGTATGCATATACAGTAATTGAAGCAGAGAAAGCGAGGGAGAAGGGTGGTATAGAAACTCAATTCACACATGAGAGAGAGAGAGAGAGAGAGAGAGAGAGAGAGAGAGAGAGAGAGAGAGAGAGAGAGAGAGAGAGAGAGAGAGAGAGAGAGAGAGAATTTGTGCAATGGAGGAGGAGGTGGAGGAGGCGTTTAGACCTGTTCGAAATATTGATGACACCGTTAAAGGTGAGCGAGCTGCTGTTCCTCACCTGTTGAGTGTTCTTTCCCGCCGGTTGATGTTCTTGGCGTTGATTTTTTTTTTTTTGGGGGGGGGGGAGGGGGGAATCTCCCGCGTGTACATAGAAAAGAAAAATTCTTCCTGGGACATCTTTCGGACGTTTGTTCGCGGCCTTTTGCATGGTATTGAGATAAGAAGCTCCCACCAAACCGTTTTTTCTTGATGTAGCCCTTTGGCTTATATCATCCTGTTTTTACAACTAGAGTTGTAGCTTACCTAGTAATAATAATGATAGTAGTAATATCTATAACTATATTTCGAACGTTTGTTCTAGGCATATAACATGGGTGCATGATATTAAGATGAAAAAGGTCCTATCAAATCAATAAAATGGAGGTGTATTTTTCGAACGTTTGTTTGAGACCTAGTACAGGGGTGCATGGTATCGAAAGATGAAGGTCCCATCAAAGCAATAAAATGTAAGTGTATTTTTCGAACGTTTATTCGAGTTCTATTACTTGGGCATATTATCGAAAGATGAAGCTCCCATCAAATCAATAAAATGCAAGTGTATATTTCTAACGTTAGTTCGAGGATTAGTACATGGGCATAGTATCGAAAGATGAAGGTCCCATCAAAGCAATAAAAGGCAAGTATATTTTTCGAATGTTTGTTCGAGGCCTAAAACGTTTAATAGAAATGGTAGCATAATTTACTATACTGCAAAGGCTTCACAAAACCGAGGATATGTAAATGGTAGTTTGGGGTCTCAAGAACAAACCTTAAACTGATATGGGCTGATAGCATAGTTTCTCTTATTGATAAGACCGTCTGGAGTCATTATGGGAATGATAGTATGGTTTCTTTTATTGATAAGACCTTCTGGAATCAATATAGTAATGATAGTATGGTTTCTCTTATTGATAAGACCGACTGGAATCAATATGGGAATGATAGTATGGTTTCTCTTATTGATAAGACCGTCTGGGATCAGTATGGGATGGTAGTATGGTTTCTCTTATTGATGAGACCGTCTAAAATCGATATGGTAAGGATAGGATGGTTTCTCGTATTGATAAGACCGTCTAAAATCGATACGGGAATGATAGCATGGTTTCTTTTATTGACAAGACCGTCTAAAATCGATATGTGAATGATAGCATGGTTTCTCTTATTGATGAGACCGTCAAAATTCGATATGGGAATGATAGCTTGGTTTCTCTTATTGATAAGGCCGCCTAAAATTAATATGTGAATGATAGCATGGTTTCTCTTATTGATAAGGCCGTCTAAAATCGATATGGTAAGGATAGGATGGTTTCTCGTATTGATAAGACCGTCTAAAATCGATACAGGAATGATAGCATGGTTTCTTTCATTGACAAGACCATCTGAAATCGATATGAGAATGATAGCATGGTTTCTCTTATTGATGAGACCGTCTAAAATCGATATGTGAATGATAGCATGGTTTCTCTTATTGATGAGGCCGTCAAAATTCGATATGGGAATGATAGCTTGGTTTCTCTTATTGATAAGGCCGTCTAAAATCGACATGAGAATGATAGGATGGTTTCTCTTATTGATAAGACCGTCAAAATTCGATATGGGAATGATAGCATGGTTTCTCTTATTGATGAGACCGTCTAAAATCGATATGGTAAGGATAGGATGGTTTCTCGTATTGATAAGACCGTCTAAAATCTATATGGGAATGATAGCATGGTTTCTCTTATTGATGAGACCGTCAAAATTCGATATGGGAATGATAGCATGGTTTTTCTTATTTATAAGGCCGTCTAAAATCGATATGTGAATGATAGCATGGTTTCTCTTATTGATGAGACCGTCAAAATTCGATATGGGAATGATAGCTTGGTTTCTCTTATTGATAAGGCCGTCTGAAATCGACATGAGAATGATAGGATAGTTTCTCTTATTGATAAGACCGTCAAAATTCGATATGGGAATGATAGCATGGTTTCTCTTATTGATGAGACCGTCTAAAATCGATACGGTAAGGATAGGATGGTTTCTCGTATTGATAAGACCGTCTAAAATCTATATGGGAATGATAGCATGGTTTCTCTTATTGATGAAACCGTCAAAATTCGATATGGGAATGATAGCATGGTTTCTCTTATTGATAAGGCCGTCTGAAATCGACATGAGAATGATAGGATAGTTTCTCTTATTGATAAGACCGTCAAAATTCGATATGGGAATGATAGCATGGTTTCTCTTATTGATGAGACCGTCTAAAATCGATACGGTAAGGATAGGATGGTTTCTCGTATTGATAAGACCGTCTAAAATCTATATGGGAATGATAGCATGGTTTCTCTTATTGATGAGACCGTCAAAATTCGATATGGGAATGATAGCATGGTTTCTTTTATTGACAAGACCATCTAAAATTGATATAGTAAGGATAGGATTGTTTCTCGTATTGATAAGACCGTCTAAAATCTATATGGGAATGATAGGATAGTTTCTCTTATTGATGAGACCGTCAAAATTCGATATGGGAATGATAGCATGGTTTCTCTTATTGATAAGGCCGTCTGAAATCGACATGAGAATGATAGGATAGTTTCTCTTATTGATAAGACCGTCAAAATTCGATATGGGAATGATAGCATGGTTTCTCTTATTGATGAGACCGTCTAAAATCGATACGGTAAGGATAGGATGGTTTCTCGTATTGATAAGACCGTCTAAAATCTATATGGGAATGATAGCATGGTTTCTCTTATTGATGAGACCGTCAAAATTCGATATGGGAATGATAGCATGGTTTCTTTTATTGACAAGACCATCTAAAATTGATATAGTAAGGATAGGATTGTTTCTCGTATTGATAAGACCGTCTAAAATCTATATGGGAATGATAGGATAGTTTCTCTTATTGATGAGACCGTCAAAATTCGATATGGGAATGATAGCATGGTTTCTCTTATTGATAAGGCCGTCTGAAATCGACATGAGAATGATAGGATAGTTTCTCTTATTGATAAGACCGTCAAAATTCGATATGGGAATGATAGCATGGTTTCTCTTATTGATGAGACCGTCTAAAATCGATACGGTAAGGATAGGATGGTTTCTCGTATTGATAAGACCGTCTAAAATCTATATGGGAATGATAGCATGGTTTCTCTTATTGATGAGACCGTCAAAATTCGATATGGGAATGATAGCATGGTTTCTTTTATTGACAAGACCATCTAAAATTGATATAGTAAGGATAGGATTGTTTCTCGTATTGATAAGACCGTCTAAAATCTATATGGGAATGATAGCATGGTTTCTCTTATTGATGAGACCGTCAAAATTCGATATGGGAATGATAGCATGGTTTCTCTTATTGATGAGACCGTCTAAAATCGATATGGTAAGGATAGGATGGTTTCTCGTATTGATAAGACCGTCTAAAATCTATATGGGAATGATAGCATGGTTTCTCTTATTGATGAGACCGTCAAAATTCGATATGGGAATGATAGCATGGTTTCTCTTATTGATAAGGCTGTCTAAAATCGATATGGGAATGATAGCATGGTTTCTTTTATTGACAAGACCGTCAAAATTCGATATGGGAATGATAGCATGGTTTCTCTTATTGATAAGGCTGTCTAAAATCGACATGAGAATGATAGGATGGTTTCTCTTATTGATAAGACCGTCAAAATTCGATATGGGAATGATAGCATGGTTTCTCTTATTGATGAGACCGTCTAAAATCGATATGGTAAGGATAGGATGGTTTCTCGTATTGATAAGACCGTCTAAAATCTATATGGGAATGATAGCATGGTTTCTCTTATTGATGAAACCGTCAAAATTCGATATGGGAATGATAGCATGGTTTCTCTTATTGATGAGACCGTCTAAAATCGATATGGTAAGGATAGGACTGTTTCTCGTATTGATAAGACCGTCTAAAATCTATATGGGAATGATAGCATGGTTTCTCTTATTGATGAGACCGTCAAAATTCGATATGGGAATGATAGCATGGATTCTCTTATTGATGAGACCATCTAAAATCGATACGGTAAGGATAGGATGGTTTCTCGTAGTGAGAAGACCGTCTAAAATCTATATGGGAATGATAGCATGGTTTCTCTTATTGATGAGACCGTCAAAATTCGATATGGGAATGATAGCATGGTTTCTTTTATTGACAAGACCATCTAAAATCGATATGAGAATAATAGGATGGTTTCTCTTATTGATGAGACCGTCTAAAATCGATGTGGTAAGGATAGGATGGTTTCTCGTATTGAGAAGACCGTCTAAAATCTATATGGTAATGATAGCATGGTTTCTTTTATTGACAAGACCATCTAAAATCGATATGAGAATGATAGCATGGTTTCTCTTATTGATGAGACCGTCTAAAATCGATATGGTAAGGATAGGATGGTTTCTCGTATTGAAAACACTGTCTAAAATCTACAGTATATGGGAATGATAGCATGGTTTCTTTTATTGACAAGACCATTTAAAATCGATATAAGAATGATAGCATGGTTTCTCTTATTGATGAGACCGTCAAAATTCGATATGGTAAGGATAGGATGGTTTCTCTTATTGATAAGGCTGTCTGAAATCGATATGTGAATGATAGCATAGTTCCTCTTATTGATGAGACCGTCAAAATTCGATATGGGAATGATAGGATGGTTTCTCTTATTGACAAGACCATCTAAAATCGATATGAGAATGATAGCATGGTTTCTCTTATTGATGAGACCGTCTAAAATCGATATGGTAAGGATAGGATGGTTTCTTGTATTGATAAGACCGTCTAAAATCTATATGGGAATGATAGCATGGTTTCTTTTATTGACAAGACCGTCTAAAATCGATATGAGAATGATAGGATGGTTTCTCTTATTGATGAGAACGTCAAAATTCGATATGAGAATGATAGGATGGTTTCTCTTATTGATGAGAACGTCAAAATTCGATATGAGAATGATAGGATGGTTTCTCTTATTGATAAGGCCGTCTAAAATCGATATGAGAATGATAGCATGGTTTCTCTTATTGATGAGACCGTCAAAATTCGATATGGGAATGATAGGATGGTTTCTCTTATTGATAAGGCCGTGTAAAATCGATATGAGAATGATAGGATGGTTTCTCTTATTGATGAGACCGTCAAAATTCGATATGGGAATGATAGCATGGTTTCTCTTATTGATAAGGCCGTCTAAAATCTATATGGTAAGGATAGGATGGTTTCTCTTATTGATAAGGCCGTTTAAAATCTATATGTGAATGATAGCATGGTTTCTCTTATTGATGAGACCGTCAAAATTCGATATGGGAATGATAGCATTGTTTCTCTTATTGATAAGGCCGTCTAAAATCGATATAAGAATGATAGGATGGTTTCTTTTATTGACAAGACCATCTAAAATCGATATGAGAATAATAGGATGGTTTCTCTTATTGATGAGACCGTCTAAAATCGATATGGTTAGGATAGGATGGTTTCTCGTATTGATAAGACCGTCTAAAATCTATATGGGAATGATAGCATGGTTTCTTTTATTGACAAGACCATCTAAAATCGATATGAGAATGATAGGATGGTTTCTCTTATTGATGAGACCATCTAAAATCGATATGAGAATGATAGCATGGTTTCTCTTATTGATGAGACCGTCTAAAATCGATATGGTAAGGATAGGATGGTTTCTCGTATTGAAAACACCGTCTAAAATCGATATGGGAATGATAGCATGGTTTCTCTTATTGATGAGACCGTCAAAATTCGATATGAGAATGATAGCATGGTTTCTCTTATTGATAAGACTGTCTAAAACCGATATGGGAATGATAGGATGTTATTTTTTTTTATTGGTAAGCCTGTCTAAAATCGATATGGGAATGATAGGATGGTTTCTCTTATTGATAAGGCCGTCGAAAATCTATATGGGAATGATAGCATGGTTTTTCTTATTGATGAGACCGTCAAAATTCGATATGAGAATGATAGCATGGTTTCTCTTATTGATAAGACTGTCTAAAACCGATATGGGAATGATAGGATTTTTTTTTTTTTTTATTGGTAAGCCTGTCTAAAATCGATATGGGAATGAT
>NC_090761.1:20280543-20318043 GCF_036898095.1 Palaemon carinicauda
TTAGCCCTAGAGTCCTTGCTTCTTCTTAGTCTCCCCGAACGGTTCTAGTGCCATCGGTACTCCTCACACGGTGTACTGTAGGCATTACTTAAGAGCCTTTTTCTGTGTTTCTTTCACTTTCAACTGCACGTACTTTATTTCCTTGTAATATTATACCTCCTTTACGTCAAGTGTTTCATACACGCTCATACAGTGTAGTGTTGTAGCTTTTATATATATATATATATATATATATATATATATATATATATATATATATATGTATGTATGTATGTATATATATATATATATGGTTCTAGGAATTCTTGCCGCATACATTTTCGCCGTAGGACTTTTTGTCACGGACTTTTTGCCGTAGGAAACTTTGCCACTAGGTATTTTTGCCGTATGGAATTCTTGCCGCAAATTGCATATTACTTTTATAATTTAGAGGTATATGAAAGAGTTGACCTATAAAAAAAATAAGTATAGTGGCCTACATACATACATCTAATGCGATGGATGGTCTCTGATACTTAGCTCTTACTTATGAAGTTCTAAACAAGCAGTTTTAGCCCATACATACACTCCACTGGTCTTTGATAAATAGCTCGTGCTTCTAAAGTTTAAAACAAGTTGTTTATAAACAAGAAGTATACATACCTACTTACATACATACATACATACACACATACATCTAATTAGCTCTTACTTAGTAAGTTTTAAACAAGCAGTTTTTAGCATACATACATACACTCTACTACATATATGAATGCCGTATAATTAATAAAATATATCTAAATTATGAGTATAAAAGGGTATGAAAATAATAGTGTATTATAAAACTGAAAGTTTATTTATTTAAAAAATGTAATAAATTTAAGAGCAATTGAAGTTACAATAAATATTCAAATATTCATCATTGTCAAAATAAAATCAATAACAAAGGTATTACAATATAGGTTTATTTATTTAAAATTCAAAATATTTGAAAAAAAAAAAAAAAACTTCAATCAAGTTTAGAATGAGCGCAAATTCATTGCAATACTCCGTAAATAGTGTACTTTACGCTGAAAATCATATCTCGAAACAATTCTTTGTGTTCGTACGTAAACATCTTTGTACTTTTTCTTAATGTGAGATGCTTCGCCATGTTCAATATCAATTCTTTTCTTTTTTGCTAGACTCTCTTCGTTTTTCAAAAGGTTAATTAATTGTCAAATATTTGGGTGGAATTTTGTAACAGAACTTTGCAAGGCATTATGAAACCCTTCTACACTATTATTGGTGTTTGGTAACTTATTTAAAGTCCGTTCACAAACATTCCACATATCCACAGGAATACATACATAGATGTGTGTGTATGTACGTATGCAAGTATGTATGTAACAACTTGTTTTAAACTTTAGAAGCACGAGCTATTTATCAAAGACCAGTGGAGTGTATGTATGGGCTAAAACTGCTTGTTTAGAACTTCATAAGTAAGAGCTAATTATCAGAGACCATCCATCGCATTAGATGTATGTTTGTAGGCCACTATACTTATTTTTTTTTTTTTTAGGTCAACTCTTTCATATACCTTTAAATTATAAAAGTAATATGCGCTTTGCGGCAAGAATTCCTTACGGCAAAAATACCTAGTGGCAAAGATTCCTACGGCAAAAAGTCCGCGACAAAAAGTCCTACGGCGAAAATGTATGCGGCAAGAATTCCGGTCACCATATAGATATATATATATATATATATATATATATATATATATATATGTATGTATGTATGTATGTATGTATGTATGTATATATATATATATATATATATATATATATATATATATATATATATATATCTCGCTCTCTCCCACACTGATAATTATAACAACAACATGTTTAAGCTTGCCATCGCACGTTTTAGTCGTTTGAATTTTTGGAACATTCTTCCTCTCAACTGCTTGTTTATAAGTTCGTTATCTATTGAATAAACTTTACTTGCATTCACCTTGTTAACATGCAACAATCACTTCGCACAATCCATTCCCAATTTCGTTCTTCCTACTTGCAACCCAACCTCTTCTAACTTTTACTTCATAGTTCAACTTCTGAATTTTTTCCCCAGTTTATCTTCGGCGTTGAACGGTCTTACCAGCCCCAGCGCCCTGCTTTATAGTCCAAATTCGTAAATCTAATTGAATTTTTTTTTCTTTCGTCTTGGAAGTTAGAAACAAAAATGTGGATTTCTTAATGCTGTGCCATTCTTTAATATAAAGGGATACATGAGGACAGATATGAACATCACGAATAAGTTGGCACATAACAATATTGTATAAGAAGGCCTACGAGCAATACCTAACAGTATTGGATTTTAAAGCCTACAAGCAGTATTTAACCAAACCATTAGATGGCCTACAAGCACGACCTAACAGTACTGTATTAGAAAGCTTACAAGCAGTACCCAACAATACGGTATTTGTAAGCCTTTAAGTAATATCTATCAATAGGCCTACTGTATTAGAAGGCCTACAAGCAGTACTTAACAGTACTGTATTAGAAAGCCTACTAACATTACTTAGGAGTACTGTATTAGAAAGCCTATACACAGTACCTAGCAGTACTGTATTAGAAAACTTAAAAGCAGTATCTAACAGTGCTGTATTTGAAAGTCTATAAGCAGTATATATCAATAGGCCTACTATATTAGAAGGCTTACAAGCAGTACCTAACAGTACTTTAATAGAAAGCCTAAAATTAGTACCTGACAATATTGTATTACAAGGCCTGCACAGTATTTAACAATACTGTATTATAAGGCCTGTAAATAGTCTCTAAAACTACTGTATTAGAAGGCCTGCACATAGTATCTAACAATATTGTATTACAAGGCCTACATACAGTATAGTACCTAATAATACTCTATTAGAAGGCCTATAAACTGTTAAAAATCATCCTGGCAAATTATAGCTTGTGAAAAGTAATAAAATTCCCTGTTTCAGATATTGGGTCAATACTTATAACATGTTGAAAGTTTGTAAATATCTTGTGAAGGCATTTTTAGTTATTTGCCCTCACGATGTAAAGTAAATTTATATATAATGTGCGTGCATTGATCAATCCTTACTTTCAAGTATAAATGCATAATGTGAATGTCGTATTGCATACAAAAAACAAATTGTTTTGATAAAAATAATAATAGCGAGGATGCACATGTGTGTACATTAAAACTGTAATAACGAAGTGCCCCACTTCTTTTAATATCTACGTACATGTAGTAATGTTATTCCAATTTGCCAATGTGTATGAAACAAAGGGTAGTCTTCATAGTACTTTTATTACCTTATATATTATTTAGGCTCATTGAGAGATGAGGTGTTATTAGAAAGATATAACATGTGAAGACAAAGGAACCAAGATCGGCCACAGTAATATCATTGGTAATAAAATAAAGAATACACAATTTTCCGTGTATTTATGATAGATAAAATAACCCACACTGTATGAAAATGGAAATTTATTTAACTTTCGAAGGGACCATCTCCCTTCCTCCTTATTTATTTATTTATTTGGTAATAACTCTAACTACAACAATCATGATCACAAGGTTTTTGAATAGCAGTGGAGAAGGACATGTCAGCGCTAATAAGATGATATCTTTATAACAACGGTTATAGAGCTGATAAACATATGGAATAAGAACTTGGATTACTATACTGCATCTCGTAGATACCTTAATGTCTGTCTAGTAAGTAATTTCAGGTATATTCCGATTTTTCTGTCTCTATCCAATACTTATGAGTAGTATGATATGTATGATATATAAAATTAGTAAGGCAACAATTATTATCAAGAATATGAAACAGTAATTCTTTTAGAATAGTAGATTATACACCGAAAGCACATATTCATCTCTACCTTAGGTTTTACAGTGCTTGCTTACCAGAATGCATGAAATATATCAGGAGGTTGGGCTCAAGATAAACACTTCGCACATGTAGGTTTGCTTTTAAGCAAAAGAGAGAGAGAGAGAGAGAGAGAGAGAGAGAGAGAGAGAGAGAGAGAGAGAGAGAGAGAGAGAGAGAGAGAGGGGGGGGGGGGATTCTGCTGTTTTAGCAGGAAACTATTCCATTATCGAGGTTTTGTTATTGATTTTGAAATTTATTTATTTGGGAATGAAAGCATTTCATTAAGGAAACTTGTTCCTAATCATTTTGGTATCAAGTCATTGCAATATAGAAATATATAGTAATTTTCCATTTGATTTTAAATTTCTCCACTTAACCTTTTTAGTATCAAGGTATTTTTCATTATCCAAGATTTATTATATTTTGATGAAGCTAGTTTATCATACTCCAGATCACCTGGAAGATTTTCATATTGGAATTAAACCAATTTAGTTTAGGATCACATCTTAGATAATCGTCGGAGAGGGCCTATCTCCTTCTGAATATATAAACTGCATAATTTATTATGATTAATTCAGTAAAGTTCTTCATTATCTCTCTTAAACAACAGGATTTAGGTTCTCCGTCGCCATCATGAAAAAGATTCCCTTTTGTGGCCTGATTGGCAACGTCTCTGCCTGGTGTTTGCCAGTCGGGAGTTCGAGGCCTGCTCAGTCTCGTTAGTGCAAGTTGTGTCTGCGACCTTACCATCCTTGTGAGCTAAGGTTTGGGAGTTTGGAGGAGCCTATTAGTCTGCCTGCTGAGTCATCAGCAGCCATTGCCTGGCCCTCCCTGCTCCTAGCTTGGGTGGAGAGGGGGGCTTAGGCGTTGATCATGTATCAAGGGTCAATTTCTAGGGCATTGTCCTGCTTGATAGGGCTATGTCACTCTCCCTTGCCTCTGCTATTCATGAGTGGCCTTTAAACCATTAAACTTGCCTCTCATTTCAAGAGGCTCAATACCACGCAGTATCCAAGAAAGTTTTACTCTCCGGCTTCTCAATCAGATAGTTGAATCACGGGAACTTTAGGATTTAAATTTGGTGTAAATACTTTTCTTTTAAACCGGTTGACAGAAGTCTGTTTTTATACATCATATGTTACTCATCTTTCCAATTTTGCTCAAATATCTTTTTTCTTTTCCCTTCTGGGTTCTTAAGCTTGCAGCATTTTGCTTTTTCAACTAGGGTAGTAGCTTGGCTAGAAACAATAATGATAATGTGAGTTGTGCAGTTCAGTATTCAGGTATATACGACTATGTCAGGTGTTTCAGTCAGTTTTGATATTTTCAGTCTTTTCTATTCGTTCGAATGAGTGAAATCTTAGATACCCAAATAGAAACGCTTGCTTCCTTACCTTTTCCATTGGTCCAATGCCACATTTCAAATTTATTACAGTATTTATACGAAGTAGTTGTGATACCTATGCAAAGTTGTTTAAATCTACGGTGTATACCCATAGTATTTCACATAGCTAGGTTTATCATATTTTATTATTATTATTATTATTATTATTATTATTATTATTATTATTAAGTGCTAAGCTACAACCCTAGTCGGAATTGCAGGATGCTATAAGCCCAAATGCCCCAACAGGGAAGATAGCCCAGTGAGGAAAGGAAACAAGAAAAATGAAATATTTTAAGAATAGTAACAACAAAAATATATATTTCCTATATAAATTATAAATACTAACAAAACAAGAGGAAGAGAAATTAGATAGAATAGTGTGGCCTAGTGTACCCTCATAGCCGTGGATGTTAGTTACGAAAGTGTACTGTGTGTGAATTGACAATTTCGAGTCGATCAAATCAAGAGAGAAGGAAACTGCTATAACAAGGTTGCTCTGTTTGTTAGACATTGCTGGAAATGTAGTTGCGACAGATAGATTTGTTGTTGTATTTGAGCCAGCTTTTGGTATTGAAGTAAAGTACTCAGGCATGATGTATTAGTACTTGGACAATTGTAGTTCATCATAGTAGAGAAAACATATCGATATATTTGCATTGCCCATTGTTCAATTGTGTTGTTACACTGACAGATTCTGTGTTATTGTATAAGTAGTGTTCTTTATTCAAAGGGTTTACATTACTTCATGTTGCTGTTACTTGAACACCGTTCTGACATAATTTCATACGCCTCTCTAACCGACTGTGTTCTGCTCTCTCTCTCTCTCTCTCTCTCTCTCTCTCTCTCTCTCTCTCTCTCTCTCTCTCTCTCTCTCTCTCTCTGCGGCTTCCTTTCATCTGTTCCTCTTGCATCGCGTCAAAGAGAACACTGTTTACAGGATGGTCGAACCAATTAAATTGTTTTTATTACCTGCAATGACTTCATTAGTGATACATAAAGGCTATTGGCTATGTTGTTTTTCCAACAGGAGAGAGAACCTGGACCTGTTTTCATGACAGCGTGTTATATATATAGCTTCCACGTTCCTAACATAGGAGGAGGAGGAGGACACCACGTTATCGCCATACATGATGGAGCGGAGTTAAGCCTCGAGCTTTTTCTAACCGTACAAGCAGAGGGAATTTTGGCAATATTTTTTTCCCCTTATGTTATCCAAGCCGGAAATAAGAAATTACGTTTTTCCTTGTGTAGTTGAAATCTTTTTATAGTTTATATATGAAAGATCTGTTTTAATGCTGTTTGTTCTTGAAACATTTTATTTTGAGTGTTCATTACTTCACTTCAAGTTTATTTATTTCTTTATTTCCTCTCCTCACTGGGCTATTTTTCCCTTTTGAAGCCTTTTAGCCTATACCATCCTGCTTTTAAAACTGGGGTTGTAGTTTATCTTGTAATAATGATGATAATAAATTTTCCCTGTTGGAGCCCTTGGGCTTATAGCATCTTGCTTTTCCAACTAAGGTTGTAGTTTGGCCTGTGATAGGAATAATGATAATAATAAAAATAATACTTTTTCCCTGTTGTAGCCCTTGGACTTATAACATCCTGCGTTTCCAACTATGGTTGTAGTTAGACATGTAATGAAATAATAATAATAATTTTTCCTTGTTGGAGCCCTTGGGCTTATATCATCTTGCTTTTCCAACTAAGGTTCTAGTTTGGCTTGTAATAATGATAATACTTTCCCTCATCTTCTCAAACTTACGAGGCGACATTGATAAACGATGAAAGGATTTAAATCACGAAATGATGTTTGCATTACAAACGTTGATGTCGGCACTTCTTTCCTTCTTTCTCATATTAATACTTCCTGTAAAGATTGATTGCTACGGAACTTGAAAGGTGAATTATGTTTAATTATGAATAATTGATTTTAGATTTAGATTATCTATATATAGAATGAAGGGGGTACTTTCATTAGATCTGTGTCAATGACCTGGGGTAATAATTCTCAAAATTCTGTTTTATTTTAGGGTGTTTCATTGAAAACCATAGATCTGTGGAACGTGAACCGTATAGTTTTAAGTGTATATGAATTAGTAGTCAGTATAATGATTATATATATATATATATATATATATATATATATATATATATATATATATGTATGTATGTATGTATATACACTGTATACTGTAAAATTACTTTATGTATACATATATTGTAATAATCGTAATTATGCACTGCGAAAACACTTGAAAATTTCACTGTCGCAGTACCGTATAGTTTTAAGTGTATATGAATTAGTAGTCAGTATAATTATTTTATATATATATATATATATATATATATATATATATGTATGTATATACACTGTATACTGTAAAATTACTTTATGTATACATATATTGTAATAATCGTAATTATGCACTGTGAAAACACTTGAAAATTTCACTGCCGCAGTTCGTAAATAGATCAAACAAATCACCTTAGAGACGTGCATAAAAGACCAGGGAAGGCGAGTGGCGGGATAACCTTTCTGAATATGAACAGCGCTATTAAATGAGATCGCATGGACACGGAAGTGCCTTCCCTGGGAGAAGACCACGCCCTAACTTTATTATTATTATTATTATTATTATTATTGTTGTTGTTGTTGTTGTTGTTATTGTTATAATTATGATATTAATACAATCCAAGCTACAAGTCTAGTTTGAAAAGTAGGATATCATAAGCTCAAGGGCTGCAACAGTGTAAAATAGCCTAGTGAGGAAAGGAAACAAGATGTGAATAAACTACAAGACAAGTAATGATCATACAATAATATGTATTAAGAAGAGTAACAACATTAAAATAAACCATAAAAACGTCAAAAAAAAAAGGGAAGAGATAAGATAGAACAACGTGCTCGAGTGTACCCTCAAGCAACAGAACTCTAACCCATTGGAAGGACATGGTACAGAGGCTATGGCACTGCCAAAGACTAAAGAATAATTGTTTGATTTCTTAGTGTCCTTCTCCTAGAAGAGCTGCATACCATAGCCAAAGGGTCTCCTCTACCCTAACCAAGAGAAAATAGCCACTGAATAATTACAGTGCAGTAGTTAACCCCTTGAGCGAGGAAAAATTGTTTGGTAATATCTGTGTTGTCAAATGTATAGGGACAGAGGAGAATGTGGAAAGCATAGGCCAGACTATTCGGTGTATGTGTAGGAAAAAGGAAAATGAGCCGAAACCAGGGAGAGGATCCACTGTAGTACTGTCTGGTCAGTCAAAAAGACACACAAGTCTCTAGCGGTAATATCTCAACGGGTGGCTGGTGTCTTGGCCAACCTATAACTTAGAACACTTACAATGAATATTCCTGCAAGGCTAATTAGTTTAATGTGATTAGGCATATAATTTCGATGCTTGTGACAAATTGTAATAGGGGTTTGACGATATCTTATTTTCCTTTTTTTTTTAATACTGAAGTTGTGGTGGCCTGTTGGTAACGGTCTTGCCTTGTGATTGCCAGACTGAGGTTCGAGTACCACTCAACCTCGTTAGTTCCTTTGGTCGTCGCAACCTCCTATTCTTGTGAGCTAAGGATCGGGTTTTGGGGGAGCCTGTAGGTCTATCTGCTGAGTCATCAGCAGTCAGTGCCTGGCCCTCCCTTGTCCTAACTTAGATGGAGAGGGGTGCCGGCTTGGGCGTTTATATGTATATATGGTCTGTCTCTAGGGCGGGCTGCTTGCTAGGGCAATGTCACTGTCCCTTGCCTCTGCCATTCATGAGCGACCTTTAAACCTTTAAGCCATTAAAGTAGTCCTTTATTCAATACATTTCCTTTCTGAAAATACATTGTCACTGATTATTGGAGAAATGTGATAAACCCAGCCTATGGTATCGAGGCTAGAGCTTCGAGTCAATAGTTCTAAGGTAATGACTCCTGGTAACATCCCTTGTCCCTTGCTATACGCTTCGATTGACGGTGGCCATGCACACCTGATAAGTTAATTGTTCTCTATAGTCTTGGGTAGTGACATGGCCTCTGTACCAAGTTCTTCCACTGTCTTGGTGTAGAGTTCTTTTGCTTGAAGGTACGCTCGGGCACACTATTCTATCTTTTTCTCCTCTTGTTTTGTTAATTTTTTTTTTATAGTTTATCTAGGCGATATTTTTTTTATTGTCACTGTTCTTAAAGTATTTGATCTTTCTTTTTTTTTCTTTCCTCATTGGGCTATTTTCCCTGTTGGAGTCCCTGGGCTTATAGCATCCTCCTAAAAAGGCACCCCCTGCGAGTCGGTGCAAATGCGCCACATTAAAAAAAATGAGTATAGTGCCATCTGTTGGTCAGTTTGCTAACAAAATATTGATTTCAGTTTCTCTTGTCATACCTGTTGGATGACTACGAATTTGGACTGCAATGGTTAAAAATATATCAATTGGACTGTGCACCTTTAATATTTTTTGTTTATCGTAAGTGGTTTGTTCAGTTACACATAAAAAACATAGGTATATTGATAAACGTTCACAATTCTTTTTTAATCGTGGTTAGTATATCGAGTTTTTTTTATTATTACAGCTGAATAATTGTGTACTTATGAGAGTGCTATTTCATTTGCCTAAATCTGTGAAGGTATGTAATAATTTATCCTCAATTTTGTCTGGGTGGATATGTGTACGTATCTGCTGATATGCTCAAAGTTCATTTTCTTTACTGTCGTATCATTAGTAGTTTTTTATATCTGCCCTCTTTACATTCGCATTTATTGTTTCACATTAATTGCATAACTTCGCTTTTAGGTATATTATTGGAAATACTCTTGGCTGGTGATATTTTCCGGCATTTCGTTGAATTTGTCACATGGCTTTTATATGTTGTGTGTGTTTTTGTTTCTTGACACAGTGATTTACTCAACAACAGGTACCCCGGAGTCAGGGATGCTCTTCACGATTTTTTTTTCTTTAACGTTTCTTCGTTTTAGTCTCTCCCCACATTGCTGTTCAGCTTCTTCAACATTATATTTCTCCTCCCCTTAAAGAGCAAATATGACTAGGTGGTTAAATTTAGTGATCCTTACCTTTGCTGATATTGACTATGCATTTTTCCTCCTTTCAGTGTAATTAGAATATATTTTGGACCGAAATGAATATAATTTTGAAACTAAAAGAAGCTCAGTGTGTCAGATATTTTGTCGTTGGTTGGATGTTTTGTAGCCAGCTGTTTTTATGGCATAGAGAAATTTAATAACCAGAGGTCAAGTTACTTAAGAATATGTGCTGCAAACGTTCGACATATGTACCCTGTTGTTATTATTATTATTATTATTATTATTACTACTACTACTACTACTACTACTACTACTACTACTACTACTATTATTATTATAATTATTATTATTACTTGCTAAGCTACAACCCTAGTTGGAAAAGTTGCATGCTATAAGCCCGGGGGCCCCAACAGGGAAAATAGCCCAGTGAGGAAAGGAAACAGGAAAAAGGAAATATTTTAAGAAAAGTAACAATATTGAAATGAATATTTTCTATATAAACTATAAAAACTTTAACAAAATAAGTGGAAGAGAAATAAGACAGAGTAGTGTGCCCGAGTCTACCCTCAAGCAGGAGAACTCTAACCTAAGACAGTGGAAGACCATGGTAGAGAGGCTATGGCACTACCCAAGAATAGAGAACAATGGTTTAATTTCGGAGTGTCCTTCTAGAAGAGCTTCTTACCATAGCTAAAGAGTCTCTTCTACTGAACAATTACACTGCAGTAGTTAACCCCTTGATAGAAGAATCGTTTGGTAATCTCAAGTGTTGTGAGGTGTATGAAGTCAGAGGAGAATATGTAAAGAATAGGCCAGACTATTTGGTATGTGTAGGCAAAGGGAAAATGAACCGTAACTAGAGAGAAGGATAAAATTTAGCCCTGTCTGGCCAGTCAAAGGACCCAATAACTCTCTAGCGGTAGTATCTCAATGTGTGGCTGTTGCCCTGGCCAACCTACTACTACTACTACTACTACTACTACTACTACTACTAGCTAAGCTACAAACATAGTTGGAAAAGCAGGATGCGATAACCCCAAGGGCTATAACTGGGAAAGATAGCCCAGTGAGTAAAGGAAATAAGGAAATAAATATGCTATATGAGAAGTAATGAACAATTTAAATAACACATTTTAAGGAAAGTAACAACATACTTACGTTAGCCTGTTCGACATTAAAAAAAAAAAATTGCTGCAAGTTTGAAGTCTTGAAATTCTACCGATTCAACTACCCAATTAGGAAGATCATTCCACAACTTGGTCACAGCTGGAGTAAAACTTCTAGTATTTGTGGAGTATTTAGCCTCTGCTTCTTGTGACTCATTTTGACCCACTTCTGCCCTCACAATATTTTAAAGGTCTGTTGTCAATTGTTTTTCTGAACCCATGCAAAAAAAAAAAAAAAAAAAAAAAACTTGGTTACTCAGTTACACATTGCATTTAATGAAGTTATATACTCCTGAAGACTTATCTATCTATCTATATATATATATATATATATATATATATATATATATATATATATATATATATATATATATATATATATATACTGTATATATATATATATATATATATATATATATATATATATATATATATATTTCTGGAAATTTTTCACATGTAGGTTAAATTTCGGGCCCAATAGTACACATTACTGTATACAACATGCAGGCCATATTATTAGAAGTGTATTGGCGTCAATGACCTTAGATGTCAAGATACCAGATAACTGATAATCAATCAATCAATCAATATTAGAAGTGTAAATAACACTCGGTTACACTATTCTATCTTATTTTTTTTTTCTTATTGTTTATTTTTTAAGTTTTTATAGTTTGCATATGAAGTATTTATTTTAATGTTACTGTTTTTAAAATATTTTAATTTTTATTTATTCTCTTGTAGGTTATTTATTTTCTTATTATATTTCCTCATTGAGCTATATTTCCTTCTTGGATCCCTTGGGCTAATAGCATCCTGCTTTTCCAGTTATGGTTGTATTTTAGCTAATAATGATAATAAAGAATAATAATAGTAATAATAATAACCAATATATTTTTAAACCAAAGGCATTGAGCCTACGTCATTGTCATTCATTTCCACCCTGTCTTGGAGTTGGCATAAGTGTATAAAGTTTCATGTTTCCAACCGGTTTACCCTACCCCCCTTCTTTCTTTCTCCTCCGTTTACGTTTACATTCATGTCAAGATCAGGATGGGAAAGTTTCCAAACAAAATTGTCGTAGTAGTAACTTTCGTGGAGTCCGGCTCCCTGTATCACTAAAGCTTGTCTGAGAATTGATAGATGTAGTATGCGTTTGTCGTTGATATCTCCAATAGATTATATAAAAGTGTTTTCACCATCAAAGGAATACAGAATGTCCTCAACTTAAAAACTTCATAGAATCAAAGAAGTTGTTTG
This sequence comes from Palaemon carinicauda, assembly GCF_036898095.1. Classification (NCBI taxonomy): domain Eukaryota; kingdom Metazoa; phylum Arthropoda; class Malacostraca; order Decapoda; family Palaemonidae; genus Palaemon; species Palaemon carinicauda. The sequence goes on from NC_090761.1 coordinate 20,293,261, forward strand.
TAAGTAGAATTTCGTCAAATTTTTTACTAGGGGACTTAAAAAACCTTAATATTAATAGGGAATTCTCCCTAATAATATACGGTTCTCAGCCATATTTAAGTAAAATACAGGCGACCGTAATTTTTTCCCAATTTTATTATCTTATACGGGTGGGGACCGTATTATCACTCATTAAAGTCAATATAACCGTTTTTAAAACGGTAAATGCCTGGAAAAATTTATTCCAGGCATTTTACCGTTTTTTATTTTCTTTGCGGCAAATTTTTAACAGATTAGGCTTCACCTAACTCATATGACTACGATTTTCAGCTGCAAAAGTCAGCATATAGTACCGTTTCATATTGCAATTGTCCTCTTGCTTTCTGCGTTGAATTATATACTACTGTTTTACTACAGTAGTTCATGATGAAATTTTGATTTCAGTTGGCTATTGTGTTTGTATCTCTGAATTTTTGTAAGTTGAGAACCTTATGTAATATTGCCCCAGCCTCTTGGATGTTACGATGCACACATCCCTAGGAAAATGTGATCCCTGTTTAACTTACTAACAAATAAGTCAAAACACCAAATTAAAAAGATTATCTCTCGCGTGGAGGTACCTGGTGTGTCATTGAAATTCAAAACTGGAATCTAAATAGAATGGAATAATGTATACTTTATTTCTCGCTAAAGTTCCCCAAACACAACAAAAGATTTTTATTTCCTCTTGTGCATGTTTCTCTTAATGTATGCAAGAACACAATTCTTTACTGTAAGTCTAAGTTAACACCCACCAGGTGTGATTTTAGAAATATGGATTATGAATTACCTTTACAAAATCAGGAGGGTTGAAACAGAACGGTATTTGGTAGCAAAAGGTGAAATTACATCCACAAGCTTCGTTTCCGTAACTCGTGCTAAGTGACCTCTCTCTCTCTCTCTCTCTCTCTCTCTCTCTCTCTCTCTCTCTCTCTCTCTCTCTCTCTCTCTCTCTCTCTCTCTCCATTAACAATAAAGAAATGGGGTTGCTTTGAGGAAGTGACGATTTCACTCTTGTAGTAGGAAATAATGGTTTTACATTCACAATGTAATTGTTTCAGCAGATTATCAAAATCAAAACATGCCTTTGATATGAGAGCCCCTGGCTGTCAGTAGTCACGGCTTGTCATTGAGCAAAATTTTAAACTCTCTCTCTCTCTCTCTCTCTCTCTCTCTCTCTCTCTCTCTCTCTCTCTCTCTCTCTTAAGTAACTTTAACCAGTTGTTACCAAAAATATATTATCGGTGATGCATCAAATATCAGGACGAATATTTCACAATGGGTCATTGATCGTGTTCAGTCTGTACCAACACCAGCTTCGCATTCAGTTCATACTTAGAAATGTAAATCATCATCGTTTTGACGTATCCTGGGGTGTTGTTTTGACTTACTTATGGGGGGTAATTTTGACTTTTTGTGCGGGGTGTTATTTTGACTAAATTTTAGGGTGTAATTTTGACTTATTTATTGGGTTTCATTTTGACTTATTTATTGGGTTTCATTTTGACTTATTTTTGGTGTCATTTGACTTATTTATGGGGTGACATTTTCACTAATTTTTGGGGTGTCATTTTGACATATTTTTGGAGTGTCATTTGACTTATTCATGGGGTGACATTTTGACTGATTTTGGGGGTGTCATTTTGACTTATTTATGGAGGTGTCATTTTGACTTATTTTTGGTGTGGGTCTCGTAAAGCCTACACCAGGACAAAAGGATAAGTATTACTTTTGTTCTTAAAGATTAAGATGTGGGTTAACAAATGTCGGACTTTTATGTTCTGAGGGACGGGTGACTAGCAACTAGATTTATGTAAGGAGTTGCAGATAATTTATAGTGTTCAACTAATTATGGAAAATCCAAAATTTCTAACAAAATATACTCCTCACAAAACAATTTTATAGGATAGTTTTGTTAATAGCCTCTGTATCATGGTCTTCCACTATCTTGGGTTAGAGTTCTCTTGCCTGGGGGTACACTCGGACACACTATTCTATCTAATTTATCTTCCTCTTGTTTTATTAAGTTCTATATTTTATAGAGGAAATTTTTATTCTAATGTTGTTACTGTTCTTAAGATATATTTCCTTGTTTCCTTTCCTCACTTGGCTATTTTCCATGTTGGGGCCTCTGGGCTTATAGCATCCTGCTTTTCCAACTAAGGTTGTAGCTTAGCAGGTAATACTACTACTACTACTACTACTACTACTACTACTACTACTAATAATAATAATAATAATAATAATAATAATAATAATAATAATAATAACACTCTTTGGAATTCTCTTTAACGTTTCCGTTTTCTGTGACGGGCTAAGCTCAAACTTTTATGCCCTTACGTCGGTTCTTCTGAGGTTCAGATTTACTTTTTTTCCTTTTCATATTGGGTAGTTCTTGTCTTCCTCTGGCACGGAATAGTTGAGAACATGTGTTTGCCCTTCCCAAAGACCTTTAAATTTGAGGTTAGTTTTAACTTCACATCTCAAATTTTACTTTGATTATTCTTCGTTTATTACTATTCTCTCTTCTCTTTTCCTTTACTGTTTAAAAATTCACCACCACCACCACCACCACTACTACTACTACTACTACTACTACTACTACTACTACTACTACTACTACTACTACTACTACTACTAGCCTTTTAGGTCTTATAATTTCTGCATATAATAATGTTTTCATGACTTTTTATTATATTTCTTATGCCATAACTATCATTCCTGTAATTCGCATTAAACTACACTTGAATTTTGTTTTGTCCAAAAGGTTTTTGCTTTGTCCAAAAGGTTAATTTCCGCTTCCGATTCTTCTCTTTGATTATCATTATCTAAATACTTGGATTGTTTCCCTTAAAGGCAAAAGTTATTATCTTCCCCCCCCCCCACACACACTTTTTCTCTTCCCCGAAAATTGCATTGTAACGCGTCCCCTTTAGATAAATTTTGAGTTTGCCTCCCTTTTTCCTAATTGCTTTTTCGTGAATGACCCTTCATTCTCCTTTCATCCTTTATTATTATTATTATTATTATTATTATTATTATTATTATTATTATTATTATTATTATTATTATTATAAGCTAAGCTACAACCCTAGTTGGAAAAGCAAGATGCTATAAGCACAGGGGCTCCAACAGGAAAAAATAGCCCATTGAGAAAGGAAACAAGGAAATGAATAAATTAAAAGTTATGTAATGAACCATCAAAATAAAATATTTCAAGATCAGTAACAACATTAAAATAAATCTTCCATGTATAACCTATGAAAATTTAATAAAAGCAAGAGGAAGAGAAATAAGATAGAATAGTGTACCATAGTCTACCCTCAAGCAAGAAAACTGTACCCCAAGACAGTGGAAGATCATGGTACAGAGGCTATGGCACTACTCAAGACTAGAGAACAATGATTTGATTTTGGAGTGTCCTTCTAGAAGAGCTTCTTATCATAACTTTTCCTTTTCTTTTCTTTACGGACCATAAATATCTGTCTTTGAACTTAGAATGAACTTAGAACATTAGAGAGAAAAAGCATTTGAGGAAATAAGTCACGAGTAACGCCAAAGTTCTCCGGGTGGAAATTAGTTTCTAGATGAGCATCATCTTTTTCATATGCAAATTCAACAAATGTTTCATCATCACTCCCTCGAAAAGATTCTAAATCCAGTCTCTCAAGTTTCTGGAATGAGCGGATTTTTTTCCCCCGCAAACGCTTGCAAAGAACATCTCCCCTGTATAATGAGGAGCAAATTTCTGTATATATATATATATATATATATTTCTGGTCATTGCTAGACATAACTAATCAGTTTCTCCTCGTCCTTCGGGCAGAGGGGAGAGGGAGTACTCATACCCAGGTGAGAGAGTGTACCCCGAGAGGTACACTCGAAGACCACACTATCCCAAAACTGCCGTGTTTTGATTAGGAAAGGGGGAGGGGGATGGGAAGGGTTGACTCTACGTGTGCGTGCATATCTGTAACTATTTTGCCATCTTTTTTGACGGGTCGCGTACGCTAGATGTAAATACTATATTTGTGTATGTCAAAATCTTACTGTTATCTTCCCTGTTTCTGTTCCTTTTCTGTCTGCTTTTGTCCTTAGATTCCCTCTTCTGACTTTCGTTTTCATAACTTTTTCTCATTGTGAGCTGTGTCAATGAGTTAAGTTTTCCGTCACTTTACTAACTACTCTAAAGCTAGTTAGTTAGTTAGTTAGTTTTTTTTTTCTCAGCGCAAGCCATTGATTTTCATTTGTAAGTTTCGTAGTGCATAGCAGTCTTGCCAGGTTGCCCTCTTTTAATCTAAAAACCTCAAATTTGGCCTTTTTCAAAAAATTGGTTTAGGCTTTAGTAATATGCAAAGAAAAGGTTGGCCTTAAATGCTATATATTTGTCTTTTATTACTAATGGGTTGGCGTTTTTAAAGCTGCAGTTGATTAAAAGTTGGCCTTTTCTCATTTAGAAAACCTGGCAACCCTGTATATGGTGCCTCTGTTTGCTCAACTATTGTCGATGGATGCTTGAATGGCTGGTATTTGAATCGAATTGTGAAATGTGTTTATGGTTCTTGAGCATATACATCAGTCTAGCATGAAACCAGGAATGCATTTATTAATAGCGAAAATTTGGTTAAGGTTCAACGCGGATACGACAGAAGAGCCTTGGAGAAGGGAGGAATTTCTGGAATGCAGAATAAGTTATTCTCTCTCTCTCTCTCTCTCTCTCTCTCTCTCTCTCTCTCTCTCATATATATATATATATATACATATATATATATATGTATATATACATATATATATATACATATATATATATATATATATATATATATATATATATATATATAGTGTATGTGTGTGTGTGCTCGCGCGCGTGTATGTGATTTCATCATACACCACCTTGTTTCTTAGCACGTTCTTAAGGAGAAAAATACTGGTCCCTAACTATAATCTTTATTGGCGAGAGAATCTGTTTCCCATTCACAGTTAGGCCTATATGGAATGCTTGAAGGTAGACTAAGTGATCTATAGATTGCTCTATTTTTGTAGCCACTGCAACTATTTTAGAAGATCTTCTGTCTGCTACATCAATCTGATACATTGTATATATACATCAGTACTGCATTTTTCGGTCTGACATCCCGGCGTCAATGAACTTAGATGTCAGGATGCCTGAAAACTTTAAATCATTCATTCATTCAACCCACCACAATCAAGTAACCATCAAGTATATTATTGTCTACATACGTCAACAGAGCCACGATTACTTTATTCCTGGAAACAGTCCTCGTCGGGATTGAACTCTTGCGTTTCACTGGCTAGTACAGTGGCAGTGTTGCCAGGTGGGTTAGTGTTAAAATCTCCAAAACTCGTGATAGAAATTCCCCAAACAACTCAAAAATCCCCATTTCCCCAAATATAAATTCTTCTGATCTTGTAGGCTTTACTAACATAGAAATTACTCACTATGCTTCATATAAGTGCAACCAAACTAATCGCAACAATATAAAGATTTATTCATCTTTGTTTCTTCTTCATAGAAATTTGTACAGAATATCCCCATCAGACACTAAAAATCCTCAAATCTAGGGATGAATTTCCATATCTGGCAACACTGTACATTGGTAACGTGTATGCCTAGCATTCGCATGTCGGCAGATCGAGCCCAGTCCAGGACCGTGAGTATAAGCTGTTTAGTGGGGAGGCCACTGCTGTGGTTGAGCACCACAGTGGTGGGTTGGGCTTGCCCAGCTGACGTTCTGCCGAGCATCTATTCTAATGGAGCTGAAACCCGACACCTTTAACCTTTAATAATGAGATTGGTTGGTGATTTACAGGGGCCTCTTGTGGACCTCATGGCAGTCAGACAAAGTAGTCGGCACTATGTCATGGATATTAATTGCAATTAGTCCTACGGGTTGAAGTAAATTGAGTGTTTTGCTTTTAATTGCATTTACAGGAAAAAGCAAGATAATAATTATCCCCAACGGACCGAAATAGCACCAGCTTTAAAATAATTAATCCTATTCGATATTAGATCTCTCGTAATGAATGCGTCAAGCTTCTCTCTGACTTGGGTATGAAAATTACTTTATACATGAGGGTAAGGGTTTTTTATTTTCTATAACAAACCGTAGGAGTTAATATTTGGATTTTGAAATTCCATGCACGTATCCCGTTATGGATAAATATCAACACAACATCGTGTTCAAATAGAAATAAATTTCTACCTCATACTTGGGATCGAACGCTAGCCCCTTCTAATGAAAGGCCAGTTATCTTTGAGTTACATCTTGAGGATATTGATGATATTTTCACTTTCTATTTTTGGAAAGTGGAAGTGTCGAATTCACCTTTTTGCAAAAAAAAAAAAAAAAAAAAAATGCAACGCGTAAATTAACCTTTAAATGTTGATTGACTTGTATCCAAATAAAGTAATAATTATGAAGAGAATTTGGTTTGATTAAATTAAGACGGATTGTCTCTGGTTATTAAGATTATTAAATTTGTTTCGTTTGATTGGCGATCATTTTGTTTTCATACCAAGCTCTTCAGGGCGGCCATTGTGAATAACCTGGTAGATATACAGTATTATTATTATATTTACAATTATTATTATTGTTGTTATTATTTTTATTTTTATTATTATTTTTATTATTATTATCATCATTATCATTATCATTATCATTATCATCATCATCATCTAAGCTACAACCCTAGTTGGAAAAGCAGGATGCTATAAACCCAAGGGGCTCCAACCAGGGAAAATAGCCCAGTGAGGAAAGGAAATAAAGCTAACGTTGTCAGCATGGTTTATATAATGATGGCCATCCTACCTGTTAGGTTAAACAACTTTATTTTTTATCCGCTTTTGGATGGGTGACCGCCAGTACAGAACGTGCTAGGCAATACTATTCTTGCAATTTCATTGCCAGTCAGTAATAGTAACCTGTACTAGTTAGGACTGCACTCAAATGGGTGAACAACTACCAATGAATTCAGGACGATTGTCATTTTAGTTATGTTAATATCCTTAGTGACAAGGCATGTGCCCAGGAGCCTAATCATATAAGTCTCGATTCTCTTATAACAGACCTAGGGATTATAGTAGGGAGAATAATGAGGCCACAGAATCGAGCATAGTGTTATTTCCTCCGCCCACGAAGATGGGAGGAAGTTATGTTTTCGCCCCTGTTATTTTGTCTTTGTCTGTTTGATTGTGAACAACTTCCTGGCCACAATTTTACTCATAGAGTAGTGAAACTTTCAGGGAGTAATTGTTATGTTGAGACGTGGGCGTTATTTAATTTTGAAAGTCGTAGGTCAAAGGTTAAGGTCAAGGTCGAGCAAAAGGTCGACCGAATTAACACTAACCTTAACTCCAAGTTCGCTCATGGTTGTACACACACTTCAAATACACCTACGGTCTAGATTGATTCTGGGAAAGGCAAGCTGGTTTCGAGAAATGAGCTACTGTGGTGGAGGTCTGCACTCATATTACTTTTCTAGTTAGAATGAAAGATTCATACCGCATGCTCAGAAGGAAATAAAAACACTTCTGGAAATGCAAACAAGTATAATTATAAACAAACTAATATAATCATAGTAATTACAACATGGATTGAATGCAAATAAGTGTCCCTAGAATTCTCGTTTAAGAATATATTTTCAATAGGAGATCAATAATAATGATGATGCTAATTGTGACCACCTCCTCCTCTTGGACCACTGAAGCAAGCCAAGCCAAGCCAGTGTTTAATCCACTCTTCTACGGAAGCCATAAAAGGAGCAGAACTATTATGCAAATGAATAATTGTGACGACACTGCTTCATTGTTTGCAGATTAAAATCGCTACAGAGAAAGTTACTGGTAACATAGATTTCAGGAGGTGTAGCCTTCCTATATAGGTTTAAAGGTTTAAAGGCCGCTCATGAATGGCAGAGGCAAGGGACACTGACGTTGCCCTAGCATGCAGGACAATGCCCAAGAGACTGACCATATATGCATATGATAAGCGCTCAAGACCCCTCTCCACCCAAGCTAGGACCAATGACAGGGCAATGGCTGCTGAGGAATCAGGAGATAAACCTGTAGGTTCCCACAAACATACCATCCTTAGCTCACAAAGATGGTGAGATTGCAACGACCAAAGGAACAAATGAGGTTGGGGGGGGACTCGAACCCCAATCTGTCGTTCACCAGTCAGGTACGTTACCACATCGGCCACCACACACGCTGATGACAACATCTTTGAGATACACATCATTACATTGTTTCAATCCCAACATTATCATTTCATATGTGAAAATTACCTTCCTCACAAGTCCTTTAATTTAATATAGGCCTACATAACATTTAATCAACGTATAACAATGATGATAATGGTAATGCCTCCTGGCTAGTACAGCAGTAACGTGTTCGCCTAGCATTCGCATGGCAGCAGATCGATCCCTGCCCTGGACCGTGAGTTTAAGCTTTTTACTGGGGAGGCCACTGCTGTGGGTGGGCGCCACAGCGAGGGATTGTTGCCCTGCTGACGTTTTGGTGAGCATCTATTTTAATGAAACTGGAACTGTAACTAGTCACTTTTTCCTTTATGTAAAATAACCTTCCTCACAGGTCCTATAATATAATATTCTTAGAATTTAGTCTACATAATTATAACAATGATTATAATGATTATAATAGTAAACTAAATTGGAGACTACAGTAATACAACTATGTTATGTTTTAAAATGCAATAATTTTTTTATGGATTCTTTTGCTCACAATTGTCACAATGTGGTGATTGTTTTCACAATTATATAAGTATTAATGATTTTCAAAACTGGAATTTTCTCATATTTTTTTTGTGATGCCAGGATAAAATAAAAATTATTTGGTTTTAATATCCGTAAATAAAAAAATACGTCAATTATTTAAAGGGAAGAATATAATTTGATCTTTGCCAATAGATAAGCTATTTATTGAATTTTCTAAGAAGTTTTTTGAACGTTTCAGCAAATTATTTTTTTCTAATAAGAAAGAAACTCTCGAAAAGTGAAAATAGATAAAGAGATTAAACATGTCTGTGAACATGGCATGGCTGAATTTCGTCTTTGGAAGATCGTATAGGTAACAAAGCTGTTATTATTATTATTATTATTATTATTATTATTATTATTATTATTATTATTATTATTATTATTATTATTACTGTTTCTGTTTAAACTTTACTTGTAAAACCAGTTGCTCAGAATTGGAAGCCTATTTGTGAATAGGAATTGAAATCAAAGTGAAGAAAGTAGCAGATGAACTGGCGTTAGAGTAAGATTTTGTAATAATAGAAGTTACCTCTGATCAATTATAAGAAATATATATATATGTTTTTGCCTATTATCTGATGGATGGTGAATATTAGGTTTTTTCTATATGGTGGAATTATGATTATAGATGAATCTGCGCATAGGAAATTATATTGCTTGCTTATGACGTGAAAAAGTCGTTAAGATTTTACAATGATTATTCATTAATAAGCTTCCAAAATACATCCCTTTCATTTTACCTGGAAAACTTTGATAAATTTGGCTTTATGGGTAAGATTTGGTATTGAAAATAGAAAGTAATTACCTTAATATCATCGCATATTCATTGTCAGCCGTCGAAAAAATATTTGGGATAAATTTTATTTTTGAGTAAGATATTAATCATGATACTCGTATAAAAATTTTCCTCTCCTTTTAGATGGCTCAATGACGTAGTTTTACGCGCTAGATCGAGCGTGGGCGAGCTTGCATATTTTCTCGAAATATAAAGCCTTATTCCTATTAAATGTCCCTATTGTTGTCAATTGCCACTGTTTAGGTTATATGGGAAGTACTCTTGTTTCGTTCCTAGCACATTCCTTGTACATTTGTAAGGATTGACAATGGTTATCTGCACAAAAGCCCGATGTCGATTATCATTATTACTAGCTGAGCTACAACCCTTGTAGGAAAAGCAGGATGCTATAAGCCCAAGGGATCCAACAGGTAAAAATAGCCCAGCGAGGAAAGGAAATAGGGAAATAAATTACAAGAGAAGTAATGAACAATTGAAGTAAAATATTTTAGGAACAGGAAGAGCATTAGAATAAATTTTTCATTTATAAACTATAAAAACTTCAAAAATATTAAACGGAAGAGAAATAAGATAGAATAATGTACCCGAATGTACCTTCAAGCAAGAGAACTCTACTCCAAGGCAGTGGAAGACCATGCTACAGGGGCTATGGTACTACCCAAGAATAGAGAACAATGGTTTGATTTTTAGTGCCTTCTCCTAGAAGAGCTGCTTACCATAGCTAAAGAGCCTATTCTACTCTTGCCAAGAGGAGAGATAGCCACTGAACAATTACAGTGCAGTAGTTAACCCCTTGAGCTAAGAAGAATTATAATCTTATTGGTGTCGGACAGAGGAGAAAGGGGAAAGAATATACCAGGCTTTTCGGTGTATGTGTAGGCAAAGGAAAAATAAACCGTAAACAGAGAGAAGGATCCATTGTAGTACTGTCTTGCTGACTGGCCAGTCAAAGAGCCTACTAACTCTCTAGCTGTAGTATCTTAACGGGTGGCAGTCGAAGTAACTTGAGAAATTTATCTAAAAGGATATTTTCATGGATTCGTAAGAAGCCAAATCATCATGCGATGAACTAAAAAGGAAAAAATCTTGGTTATTATTATTTCATAAGTTATCTGAAACAAAATCTCAAATCCTCGGGTGCATGAGTTATTGAGTTATCTTGAGGAAAACTCAGTTACCGGGTTCATCAGCATTTTTATTTGTGTCACATGAACAAAATATGAAGCGTCCAAAATCAGCAGTCATAAGTTTGTCGCCCTTGCACAGAATTTGTGAATATTGCGGGTTTGTCATTCATTAGGTTATCAAAATGAAAAATCTTCCTATGTTTCTCTCTCTCTCTCTCTCTCTCTCTCTCTCTCTCTCTCTCTCTCTCTCTCTCTCTCTCTCTCTCTCTCTTTCTCTCTCTCTCAATTTTCATCATCATCATTATTATTATTATTATTATTATTATTATTATTATTTGCTAGGCTACAATCCTAGTTAGAAAAGCAGGATGCTATAAGCCCAGGGGCTCCAACAGGGAATATAGCCCAGCGAGGAAAGGAAACAAGGAAAAAAAAAAAAAGAATATTTTAAGAACAGTAACAACATTAAGATAAATATTTCCTCTGTAAACTTTAAAAACTTTTAACAAAATAAGAGGAAGAGAAATTAGATTGAATAGTGTGACCGAGTGTACCCTCAAGCAAGAGATGGAAAATCCACTTTGCAAAGACGTCAGCATTTATTTTTATTGCCTGTATTTCTGTAACGCTGTAGGTTTAGTGCCTGCCTGTGTTAGGATACCATCGACGTTTTATTTTTCTGCACTAACTAATTTTTGTATTCGTGTCTCGCCGTATAGAAAAGCCTGTTACTATTTCTGTTGAACGCTGACATCCATATTATATTGAGGTACAACGAAGTGTTATTGCCCAGTAGCAAATGTTTTCCCTCTCTTTACTTTTGATGTTTTTTTTTTTCAGTATGCTGTAAAAAAGGCCATGATGCTATTGCAAAAAGTCATGGACCTCAGCAAGGACGTTTTTATTTTTTCCTAAAATGTTTGGCTATTCCAATATTTGTGTCTCTCTTCGCTCCCTTTCTCTTTTCTTGTGTGGGCATTCTTCATCTGTAAGGTCGTATAGCCATTTTGGCATGATCTGTATCGAACTTAATGATAATACTAGATATAGGAATAATGAGCTTGATAAAAACATTTCCGTAGAGATTTTCAATGACTATTGTTACATTGAATGAGACATTTTTAAATACATTATCATCAAGTATTAATTCAGTCATATTAATATAGAACTCGTAAAAGAGCTTGGCATTAAATGCGTTTAGTTCACATAGCATCTATCTTAAATATTACCAGTTTTATGAACTGCACTTTTTATCATCATCATCATCATCATCTTCTACGCCTATTGACGCAAATGGTCTCGGTTAGATTTCGCCAGCCGTCTCCATCTTGAGCTTTTAAATCAATGCTTCTCCATTCATCATTTCCTATTTCATGCTTCATAGTCCTCAGACATGTAGACCTATGTCTTTCAACTCTTCTAGTGCCTCGTGGATCCCAGTTGAAAGATTGGTGAACTAATCTCACTTGGGGAGTGCGAAGAGCATGTCCAGACCATCTCCATCTAATCTTTTTATATCTTGTGTTTCAAGTACACTTTCTAAATTGGAGACTATTGTGGTAGTGTGGGAGATATACAAGTTCTAATTTGTGGCAATCGCTTATCATAAATTCGTTATTGTTTTCCCGTGTGAAGTTTTAGAGAGAGAGAGAGAGAGAGAGAGAGAGAGAGAGAGAGAGAGAGAGAGAGAGAGAGAGAGAGAGAGATTTATGTCTTGGTGAGAAAAGTTTTATTGACCTTTTACCAGACTGAGAATTTCTGAGTTTTTAGGATTTAAATTTTTTTTAAGAAGCTATAGATACGATTTACAGTCCTGTTTAGTATAGATTTTTACATCATAATCCTATTTTTATCCATTATATTTAATATATATTTTATTTTATTTATTTATTTAACATTATTATAGAACCTTTATCTTCCCGGTGTTAATCGGGCCAGCTCTGCAAGAGTCGAGTTTGACTTATTGAGTCGAGTTTGACTTATTGAGTCGAGTTTGACTTATTGAGTCGAGTTTGACTTATTGGGCTGATTAATTTCCTTTTAATAAAATAATAAATCTGTTTAGAGTGTCATCAAGTCATATTTATAAAGAAGTATCATGTTTATTTACCTATAACATGCTCGGAGTAAATTTGTTTACTTAAAATATGCTCGTAGTAATTTTGTTTACCTAATATATGCTCGGAATAAGTTTACGTAAATTATGCTCGGAGTAAGTTTATCTAAAATATGCTAGAAATAAGTGTACTTAAAATGTGATATGAGTAAATTTACCTAAAATATGCTCGGAGTAATTTTGCTTAAAATATGCTCGGAGTAACTTTATTTAAAATATGCTGGGAATAAGGTTACCTAAAATATGGTCCGAGCAAATTTACCTAAAATATGGTCGGAGTAAATTTACCTAAAATGTGGTCGGAGTCAATTTACCTAAAATATGCTCGGAGTAAGTTTACCTAAAATATGCTGGTAGTAAATTTACCTAAAATATGCTCGGAATAAGTTTAACTAGAATAGGCTCAGAATAAATTGACCTAACATATGCTCGGAATACGTTTAACTGAAATATGCTCGTAGTAAATTTACCTAAAATATGCTCGGAATAAGTTTACCTAAAATATGCTCGGAATAAGTTTAACTAAAATATGCTCAGAGTAAATTTACCTTACATATGCTCCGAATACGTTTAACTGAAATATGCTCGAAGTAAATTTAACAAAAATATGCTCGAAGTAAATTAACCTAAAATATGCTCGGAATAAGTTTACCTAAAATATGCTGGGAGTAAGTTTACCTAAAATATGCTGGGAGTAAGTTTACCGAAAATATGCTCGGTGTATGTTTACCTAAAATATGCTCGGTGTATGTTTACCTAAAATATACTTGAAGTAAATTTATGTACCTAAAATATGCTCCTAGTAATTTTACCTAAAATATGCTCAGAGTAAATTTACCTAAAATATGCTCGGAATAAGTTTAGCTAAAATATGCTCCGAGTAAATTTACCTAAAATATGCTCGGAATAAGTTCAGGTAAAATATGATCAGAGTAAATTTACCTAAAATATGCTCGGAATAAGTTTAGCTAAAATATGCTCCGAGTAAATTTACCTAAAATATGCTCGGAATAAGTTCAGGTAAAATATGATCAGAGTAAATTTACCTAAAATATGCTCCGAGAAATTTACCTAGAATATGCTCGGAATCGGTTTAACTAAAATATGCTCTGAGTAAATTTACCTAACATGCTCGGAATAAGTTTACCTAAAATATGCTCGGAGTAATTCTAAGGTTTCCTTTCAAAGATTATTATATCCAATTCCCGAAGAGATGAAGCCAAGTATGTGGAAAATAGAAGAAATAACTATAAAAAGAAATCGTGTGGTATAACAACATTGATTAATAGAACAAGAGCGAAAATATTAGTCATATTTTCCTCGGTGGTGACGACCTTAGCCTTAATAAAGCCAAATATATATATATATATATATATATATATATATATATATATATATATATATATATATATATATATATATATATATATATATGCTGACAATAAATAATGAAAGGAGACACTTAAATGCATTTTCCATGTTATTCTGAAGATTTATTTGGAGGATAGTCCGTTCGGAAAGAAACAATCTTCGATCTTTGAAAGCCACCAAGATATTGTCTATTTTAAATATATATATATATATATATATATATATATATATATATATATATATATATATATATATATATATATATATATATATATATCTTCCCTTTCGATTAACTGTGATTTTATAACTGTTGCTGGAGATCTTTTAAAGTCAAATGGAAAATTTGTGGCTTGCCTTTCTAATGCCGGCATTGTCATCATATAAGCGTAAGGTAGAGACCATTCAGCGAAGAAAATCGTATTAAAATTTCGTAAAACAATAAAGCTTATGTTTATTTTGTCTCATTTGCACGCATATTAAACTCTTTCTTTGTAAAGGGCAGAAACAAATCTTGAAATTTACCTATATTAAAGGAATATTACCTTAATAATACGAGTTTTGTGTCAGGAATTTGTATATTGAAACTAGGTTGCTTTTATTGTTGTTTTTGTGTGTTTTTTCCACGTAATTTATGAAAATAGCCTGCAATTGAATTGCAATTTGACAGAAATTTTATTTGAGGGGATTTTTTACTGCTCTCCTAATGCTGTATTCCCAACCCTTGCTATATATGCACAAGTGGTGTATATTTAATTAGTGCTGATGCAGCTTTAATTTATCTTTTGATTATATTCATTGGATAAACATATATTTATATATACACTATACATTATATACAATAAAATATGTTATGCTGTTATGGCCTATTGGTAACGTCTCTACCTAGTGGTCGCCTGACTATGTTTCGAGTCCCGCTCAAACTCGATATTTCCTTTAGTGGGTGCAACCTCATCCATCCTTTGGGCCAAAGGGGATTGGGGTGTTTTGGGGGAGCCTGTAGGTCTACCTGCCGAGACATTAGTTACTATTGCCTTGTCCTTCCTGGTCCTTGCTTGGGTGGAGAGGGGGCTTGGGCGCTGATCATATAGTCAGTCTCCAGGGTATTGTCATGCTTGCTAAGGCAATGTCACTGTCCCCTGGCTCTGCCATTCATGAGCGGTTTTTAAACTTTTAAATATATCTACCACTGATTATTTGTTATGTATGTGTAAGGTGGCGTAAGATGATGTATTCATGTGCGCTGGTTTTTGTGTCAAGAAGTTGAAAGTTGGTGACTGAATTCTGTAGTATTGTAAATAGATTTTAAATGTGTACTTTGAGAAATTGATTCTTTTCCCGAACGTGCGAATTAACGCACGATGTTGGTCATCTGTTTCTTCTCTTCGTGCGGAGTCATATATACTGTTCACTACTACTACTACTAGCTAAGCTACAACCGTAGTTGGCAAAAGCAGGATTCTATAAGCCCAAGGGCTCTAACAGGGGAAAATAGCCCTGTGAGAAAAGGAAATAAGGAAATAAATAAACTATATATGAAGAAATGAACAATTAGAATAAAATATTGTAAGAACTGTAAGAACATTATAACAAAACATTGTAAGAACAGTAACAACATTAATTCTCAGGTTAGGACAGCTGAAGGTTCACAGAAATAGCTTATCCTTTCTTAGTGGTCATTAGAAGGTCAATATCTCATTTTATAAGAAGTAAATACGATTGTTATTCCTTTTGTCCCCTTAAGAAATGCCTTTTAGACTGAATTATGATATGCTAGATTTGAAAATGAGCATAAAAGAGTAATCAATGTTGTGCTATAAAGTAAGAATTTTAATTGTACGTGTGTTAGATTTCAAAGATTTGACCTTTTCTATTAATTTTTGATAAACGGAACGATTATTAATTCAATTATAAATCTTCAACGTGGTGCCTCAGGGTTTAATTAGATATCAGGGATTTATGGTTCAATTTCCCACTTATCACTATAAGTTATTCCAAAACCAGTTACCAAATGATTAGTTTTTTCTTTTCATGGATATGTAAAGAGGATTTCGTGAACTAAATATTAACGTGAAGAATGTGCAGACTAATTTATCTGAATAAGGAAGATAATGTTTGATGAAGTAGAAAATTGATCGAAATTTGTCTTGGAATATTTCTATAGTTGCACAGACCATTAGAACAAAGAACCAAGTCCCATTATGTGGATTCTAGACGAAGCTGGACTAGAACACGGAAGAAACTATGGGAATTTATGTAAAACGTAAAACTGATCGCCGCCCCATTTTCCCATTGCAACTCATTATTCACAGGCCGTATTCCCTCTGAAAATTCGACAAATTGCCACAATGAAGGGTCTCCGATGTAACTGGAATAGGGGAAATAATCAAATCATCAACTGGTCAGGTCGATTAAAAGCGACATTTAACCAATTATGAATCTACCTTGTCCTTTTTTTTTCTGAAGTGTGGTGAAGATCTGGAGGAGAATAACGAAATTTGGAGTGTCCCAGTCGTAGAGTTAAACTTGGCCCCACACAATTTTCACGAATGTAGGAAATCTACAATCATCGTCGTCATCAGTATCTAAGACAGGGTGCTTTGAATAGGAATCTTATTTCATGTCACTTTGAGTGTGTTTCACCTATTTGAGGTTTAAATTCTGTTCATGAATGGCAGAGGCAAGGGCCAGTGACGTTGCCCTAGCAAGGTGGACAATGCTCTAGACTCTAGAGAGTCTAGAGACTGACCATGTACACATGATTACCACCAAAGCCCGCTCTCCACTTAAGTCAGTACCAGGGAGGGCCAGGTAATGGCTGCTGATGACTCAACAGGCAGACCTATAGGCTCCCCCAAATCCCCCATCCTTAGATCACAAGTATGGCGATGTTGCAGCTACCAAAGGAACTGACGAGTTTGAGTGGGTTTCGAACCACAGTCTGGCGATCAACACTCAGGGACGTTACCACTTAGGCACCAAAACCCAGTGATTTAAAGCTTTGCAGTTTCTGTATACTTGTTCTCTTTCTTCCTATTTGATGAAAAGGTGTTCCCATTAATTAAATTCAGTAGCTTCTGTGATTACCAGTAATAAGAGGCTATCTATGTTCTTTTGGTGTTAGATCCTAGGACATTTCCAATGGCTAATGGCTACGACTCACCGTGACTGTCGTTTAGCTATCAGGTACTTTGCTAGAGAGCTTACAATGGCTACGACCCACCACTGTCGTTTAGCTAACAGGTACTTTGCTAGGGAGCTTACAATGGCTACGACCCACCACTGTCGTTTAGCTAACAGGTACTTTGCTAGGGAGCTTACAATGGCTACGACCCACCACTGTCGTTTAGCTAACAGGTACTTTGCTAGGGAGCTTACAATGGCTACGACCCACCACTGTCGTTTAGCTATCAGGTACTTTGCTTGTGTGTGCGTGCGTCTCCAACTCCTGACGTAGCTAACGACTCGAATTGGAAAACTGCAATTTAAAATACTGAAAATTGTTATTATTATTGTTTTGGTAGCGAAATAATTAGATAAACAGATGAACTGAAAAATGAACACGGAACATGCTTCCTGGCAATATCGTACTGCATTGCAAATTTGAGTTCCACCCTCAGTGATAATCGGCAAATTTTTCCCCCCACAAAACAATAGTAGTAGAAAATGGAATGATTTTGTTGTTACTTTAATCATTTCGGATTTACTCGTTCAGAAATTTTCATGTTAGGGTAATGCTTTTATTCAATCCTAAAAGGTTTTATTTTAAATGTTCATTACTTTGTATTTTATTTATTTCCTCGTTTCATTTCTTCATTGGGCTATTTTTCCCTGTTGGAGTCCTTGGGCTTATAGCATCCTGCTTTTCCCAATAGGGTTGTAGCCTAGTTATAATAGTAATAATAATAATGACGTATTTTATTAACACAGCTTTATTTCGGTCTCGATTGAGTGAACAGAACTTGACCGTTCAATCAAGTCACCTCTATGATTAATCGTGTTGACATGGTTGGTTGACCTTTGCCGATTGACGACGTCGGTGAAGCTGATCATCCTTGGGTCAGGTCAGTACTTAGAGGGGTAAGCGGTAATGAATTTAGTAGATAACAATGCTCGCTGCCTGAACCAAATATCATGGCTTGCAACACGTCGTTGGAATTTGTTGCGAGCATCAAAAGGCGGCAATGTGATGCAAGGAGCCCTGTTAATTTAGCGAATCCATTTAGAAAGCGCATGTTTTTGAATGAACTCTCACGCAGAAGGGCGTTGGTGTCGCGAGACTTTAATTGAAACACTTAAAGAGTTTCGTCATTCGCCAACTGACGAAGCCACCCTGCAGATGGTTGGCATGCTTAAAGTGTAGCCAATGTATTTTGGGTTCCCCTCTTTCAAAAATTCTAGAACCACGTTACAGAGATGGAGGAGATCTTGTTGGTGCTACTGACCACGCTATAAAGATATGGCATAGCGAGGGTCACTTAGTAATGGCATGGCTGAAAATATCCGTCATGCATATTTAGACTTGAAGTTCCCAGCTTTAGGCTCTATCTCAGCGAGCTGCCTCTCTCTCTCTCTCTCTCTCTCTCTCTCTCTCTCTCTCTCTCTCTCTCTCTCTCTCTCTCTCTCATGAACGAGACTAGTTGAGACAAAATCCTCAAGGTAACTCGCTTCATAACATCTTCTTAGTGTTCTCATTTATTTTTAATCTCTGTCTCTTCATTCAATAATGTTGACCCTGTCATTATTCTTCCCTTGCTTCTTCCTCGCCAGTGTAATAACGCCTCTCGCCAGCGACACCATGGGGGCGGGGCCTCGGCTCTTCCAGACGTAGGACAAACGAGTTCAATTCGGCTCATGGACAGGAAAAAGCTAAAGGCAAGTTTGCTGTACCTTGTGATATCCATTCAGTGTTCTTTGCGCCGAAAAGTGACGGTGATCTCTGTAAAGTGTTACGTTTGGGAGGCTCATTGGAAAGTTTCCCCCTTTTTATGATTTTTCCCCTCTTTTTAGCCCAAGTAAAGGTGAGGACATCTTCGCTAGACGGCCTTCTCAAAATTTTACAGTATCTGGCCTTCTTTAACATTTTTACATTTTTATAAATTTTCAATTTTGTGAATTTATGATTTTTCTGTCGGACTCAACAGCACCTTATTGTAACGTCACAGTACATTTAGGTTGCTTGCGTTGAAAATCGCTTAGCTTTACACAGTAACGATTAGAGAGAGAGAGAGAGAGAGAGAGAGAGAGAGAGAGAGAGAGAGAGAGAGAGAGAGAGAGAGAGAGAGAGAGAGAGAGAGAGAGAGGGTGGGGTGTTCGGGTAGGGAGTTGAAGAGGGTCAGGTGAGTACGATATGTTGATCTGGCGTCCGGCAGCACCAGTGGGCGTTTTGGTCATTCGTGAGGCGTCTGCCCGCTGTGGCGCGTATCGACGACGCTCTCGCTGTGAGGAGTTCCTTCCTGCTGGTGTGAATAGGCTGAAATTTAACCCCTTCAAAGCGAGATATTGCGACTCTGATTGCTTGACGTTATTCTTTTAAGAGGCTTAACATTGACGAAGATCATGTTGTTCAGGAACAGTGATTTGAACGGCCGTGGGAGAACCGGCTTGCTTAACTAATGCAACTTTATTGAGAAGGTTTGTCAAAAAAAAGTACAGCTCAGAAGTGACTCGGAAAGAAAAAAAAAAAGAACCTTCTCTCTTCAGTGCTTGAAATATCTCCCTCTCACAATGAAAGCAGGTTTTGAAAAGTCATGAGAAAAAACTACCTCTCAGGTAACGCGCTAATTTCAGTGAAAGCAGAAAACTTATCTTTTGATAAAAAAAAATCCCTTGAAAATTTGTAGTTGTAGTCATAGTTGTAGCAATAAAAAAAAGAATAACGAAAATCCATCAAAATAATAAATCAAATAATCATTACCGATAATAAGAAGGATAATAATAATGATAATAACGAAGTATTTAATAGTTGTCTCATTTGTAGTAATCCCAACCGTTCTAAAGGCTTAGTGCTTTTGTTAATATAACTAAAAAAGATATATAATAAAAAGAATTTCAAATGGCAACCGCAGTGTGTTTAACGTGTGTGTGTCTGTGTGAACCAAACCTTGTGCAAAACCATCATTTCCTCTCTTGCCCTATCTCAGTGAAAGTGCGACACCTCAAAATATTTATTTATTATTTTTTTAACAAAACCGCTTCCTGCCTCCGTAGTTATTGTTTCTTCCTCCCCTACAAAGGCAGCAGAGAAGGACCTGTGAGCTTTGTGGATTTAGCCTCAATGTTTTTTCCCCGTCTGTCAAAGTGTTCGTTTTTTTTTCTCTACCTCGAAAGTGTCTGAAAGAATTGTTTTTAAGTTAAAAACTGATTTTAAAATATTAATTATAATAAACGCCTCTTTATCGTATTGATATTGTGTGTGCGACGCACACAGATTTAAGTGTCGTACAAATACATACACACGCACTCCTGTAATATGCATTAATTTAAAACCCCTCATATAATATGTATTAATATAGAACCATATATCAAGATATATATCATTAGGTCTGTAAGTCTACATGTTTAGCAGGTCATTTTATGCTTGATAAAGTAATTTAGTAGGAACCATTTTGTTGTCACATACAGACAGACATACAAACATATTCATGCACTCAGTACATATAATTATGTGTTTTCATATACATAAAAGATTCGGGTAGACCTGGTTATAAGCTTAACTACAAAAAAATAATTGTATACGTAAAAGGAGTCAAATTTGATTTGATTTTGTTTTTTTAAATTGAATCGGTTTATATTTCACTAAAATTTACATTTGAAGCGGTATTTAGCCATATCGTTTCAGTATGCCCAGTCTTTCATGTATTCAAAACTGCACAAGGCCATTTTAGAGGTTTGTGCATACGATTCCGTAAGCAAAACCACAGTACATACCTGTTTATCATCATGCCTAGGGGAGATTACGATTACAGGTAATCATTTCCAAGTGTGTGAAAGTTAACTTCATTACTGACACACGCACTCACACACACACATATATATATATATATTTATATATATATATATATATATATATATATATATATATATAATATACATCTATATTATATGTGTAATATACATATATATATATATATAATATATAGGTGTATATTATATATATATATATAATATATATAATATATAGGTGTATATTATATATATATATATATATATATATATATATATATATATATATATATATATGATACACACATACAATATCTCCATAGGCCCCACCCATAATATAGTCGGGGAGACAGCCAGCTCACACACGCACAGAATCCAATAACTTGCAAACATTAAATTCTAGTTAGTGTAGTTTACTTGTGCTCCTAACAGTGTAATAAATTTTAATTTACTAAAATAAACTTATTTTCACTAAATAGCATTTCACGCATATAGACCCCGTAGTAGGCGATTCGGTTTGCGTATGCATAATTCTACCTAGTTGTACATGAATACGCACACTTTTGTACTTTACATAATTGATATTGCGTACACACTAACTTTACTATGTTGAACACACGCATACATGCTTACAAACACCTTTTAGTATTTGACATATATACATCTATACAGAACATTTACTATTCTATAGAAACTTACATTACATATCCACGCAAACACAAGTGCGCGTGCGTCATTTTTTTCTCCACCGGGTTATATGTACATAAAAAAAAATGCTTTGGAAATAGTTGCAACAAGTTCATATGGTTGCCTCCTTTTCCTCCAATAGTGAAGAAACGAAATCGTATTTTGGATCCCTCTACAAAATAGAAAACAGAAGCCAAGAGCCAGTTCTTCAGTGAGTGATATCTTTTATTCACCGAATACTGACCGACTTCATCATCCAAGTTTTTCTCCCAAGGTAAGTGAGGAAGCGTCTGAACTGTAGATTTTGTGGATATTCTGGAGGTTACTTTTCTATTTATTGAATTTTATAGATAATTTGTTATTCTGCTATCTCATAACACTTGTAGGATCGCCGGAATTGAATATTTAAGTTACCTAAACATAAAGTGTTTAGTTAATCCTGTCATATAGGCGGAAACTCAAATTTATTCCCTTGATTGTGCGCATGAGTTATGGTAGGTTTGGGGTAAATGTACATGAATTTTTTTTTTTTTTCGTATTTTGAGAATATTTTCAAAACCACCGGTAGAGTGGAAGACATGGTGGTTAAAGATCTATGATGGACACCTCAGTTGAATATCAAAGTTATCAACACATGAACAGTGTCATGTTAATGCTGTTAAATAAGCGAAATCTCAAGTGTTTTCATTTTTATTCCCTGGAATGTGCTAATCAGTGATGATACGTTTGTTGCAGATGAATGAATTCAGGATTTTTGTTTGTATTTCCAGAATATTTTCATAAGAATGGGTAGAGTGGAAGACATTGGTGTTGTACTTGGGAAATGAAACTATGCCTGCTTCGAATATCCATATATACTGTATATTGTTTTATTACTCTATTGGAAATTCGTTGCATTCTAGCATAAATCGCTCCTCCGAAAATATGAATCGTGTATTTTGTAATGGTGTGGACTAGAGATTCTTCATTTGGGTGAAAATCTCTCTCTCTCTCTCTCTCTCTCTCTCTCTCTCTCTCTCTCTCTCTCTCTCTCTCTCTCTCTCTCTCACACGCATATATACATATATATATATATATATATATATATTATATATGAGATATATATATATATATATATATATATATATATATATATATATATATATATATACTGTATATATATAAAATTTTCTTGGCATTGTTTTAATCTAAATGTCAATCTATCGATTTTCTACTACAATTTTATGAAGGGTTATCTTTCTCAATTTGCGAATAAAAATCCTTGAAACGTGAAGATTCGTGTTTTCCCTTTTGAAATGGTAACCAGTAACAGACATCCCACTGCATATGTACATCGGCCAGACACGGAGGGAAGAAGAAAGGAACGAGAGACCTACTACATCAGTTGAGGCTTCTAGTCTTTTAGGGTCATTTAACCAAGTAACCGAGTCTGCTAGTAAAACGTATTTGAAATTCGTATCAGTCCCGGCTGCCTTCGTTTTATAGGAAGCGCTTTTAACTGTGGGCGACTTGCTCCGTACGAAAACTTTAGACACGCCCAAGTAATGTTTTTTTGGTTATTTGTGCATGAGCTTTGTCATTTTTTTAATATATGGATAAGTGACGTTCAATAATTGGAAATGCTGTATATTCAAAGAGCTTTTTTGTTCTTTTTATTTTTTTTTTATTTATTGATAAGTGACGTTCATTTATAATTTGCGAATACTGTATATTCAGACTTTTTTTTTTTTTTTTTTACTATTCTCTTGTTTATTCAGTGTATGGTTCATATGAACGGCTTATATTTATTATGATGATATTTCAGATGCAGTCTTTCCTTAAGCCTGTGATCACTTGTATATCCATATTAATTGATCAATTTAATCTCATGGTAATAATGGAGACACGGTTCAAATATTTTATTTTGAAAAAAAAAAATCGGTTAATGTTAATATTCCATCTTCTGGGGTCAAGCTCTCACACCCTTGCTGTTTTTATTCAAAATATAAGTAATAATCTGCTTAATATCTTTAATAAATGTTATTCATCATTGCTGTTCGACTGGACTGTAAGAGGATGCTATTTGCAGTCTATTAGCCTGTGACCTGTAGCACAGGAAGAGAAGCGTATGGTGGTTTTCGTGGGAATCATTACAGGCCAGACTCAATCATTTGGAGTCATACTGTTACCATACTCTCTTAAAGGATTTTTTTGCATCCTATATCTGTCTTATTTTCGTTGATTTTATAACTGTATTAATGGTTTCATGAAACAGCTTTCGTTACTATCCTTATTGTATTCTATGCTGTGTATTTGATGCTCGATTTTCTCTTACGTAGTAACAAGTTTATTGCTGACTTCATTTTTTAACGAAGTTTGTCATAAGGACAATTGTTCTAACAAATATCAGGACATTTTATTACCATTTGGGAACTCCCACAAGGTTCCCATCTTTCAAATCATTAAACAGATTATTATTAATAATTTTATTATTATTATTACTATTATTATTATTATTATTATTATTATTATTATTATTATTACCAGCTAAACTACAACCCTAGTTGGGAAAGCAGGATGCTATAAGCCCAAGAGCTCCAACAGGAAAAAAAATAGCCCAGTGAGGAAAGGAAATAAGGAAATAAATAATCGATCTGAGAAATGATGAAAAATTAAAATAGAATATTTTAAAAACACTAACAGATTATGAATATCTGCCTGAGAAACGTTTTTTTTTTATATAAGATCACTTTCATGTTATTAATTTTTAATAGAATACTTGGACTCTTGAAGGTTTTCTCACTCCACTACGATTAAGTAACAGGAAGATTCCATTTCACCGGAGAGTGTGAGAGTGTGAGGTTTGTAACACTAGGCATGCAGTTAATTCTAATAGCCAGGCCTTCTCCATCATGAGGCTCAATACTACACAGTACTCTAGAAGTTTT
>NC_090761.1:20323043-20325543 GCF_036898095.1 Palaemon carinicauda
TAGAAAAGACCTTTTAGCTAGGGTTGTAGCTTAGCAAGTAATAATAATGATAATAATAATAATAATAATAATAATAATAATAATGATGATGATGATGACAATAATAATCACCCATTTACAACGAAGTAAATTGTGTGCTTGAATCTACCTCCACGGCCCTTCTTATTTCACATTTAGATATTATACGAAAGTGATGTGGCTGATTTTATATGTTGATTGATTTGTATTATATAACGCTGAATGTCCTCTGATGCCCCAGTGCTTGGGTTAAGGCCTAAATTTTATAACCCTACCCTATACTATCCACGGCAAGCAATAAAAGTAGGAGAGTACTAGGATTTTTTTTTTCCGGATTCATTGGACATAGTTGCGTTGCGTGTATTGAAAGAATCGTGGATAACATCATCAATCCTTTGCCTCCAATTCAGGGCCAGTTTTCACTTGTTGCAGCAGCGCCAGTTGTTTTTTATAGTACTGTGTTTCATAAAGGATTTTGTCACTGTTTTTTAGATATTTTATTTTAGTTCATTACTTCTCTTGTAGTTTATATATTGCCTTGTGTCCATTCCTCGCTGAGCTATTTTTTTCCCTGTAGGAGCCCTTGGGCTTATAGCATCTTGTTTTTCCAACTAGGGTTGTAGCTTATCTTGTATTAATAATATTAATAATAATAATGATAATAATAATAGGCAAGCGATGCTGGAAAATAAACAAAGGTCTCAACAGTATTTCAAAGCATCATCTGATATGATGCATTAGAGTATGTTTAATGTATGATTGAATTAATTATGATAATGGAAAATATTACATTTGAAATTAGTTTGCATACTGCAGCTTACAGCCCTAGTTGGAAAAGCAGGAGGCTTTGAGCCCAAAGGCTCCAACGAGGAAAAATAGCCCATTGAGGAAACGAAATAAGGAAATATATAAATTATAAGAGAACTAACGAACAATTAAGATAAAACACTTCAAGAGCAGTAACAACATTAAAATAAATATTTCATATATAAACTATAAAAAGAGACTTACGTCATACTGTTCAACAGAAAAACATTCGCTGTAAGTTTGAACTTTTGAAGTTCCAGCGATTTAACCACCTTGACTGAAAGTAGCAAAAGTAAATTTTATATATATATTTTTTTTTCTTTTAACTTTTGAAGTTCCACCGATTCAACTACCTTGACTGAAAGTAGCAAGGGTAAATTTTATAATAATTTTTTTCCACCGATTTAACTACCTTGACTGAAAGTAGCTGGGGTAAATTTCATAATAATTTTCGTTAAATTGTAGTATTGTCCGTTTAAAAGGAGAAGAATACTTTTTCAAGTGAGTGGTCACAACATTTTTTTACATTCTCGATATCTAGTTAAATATTGAAGTATGTGATAAGTCATAATGCAGTCTACTGTTGCGTTTCGTTTTTAATGCATACTATATGATTAGCTATTGGGTGTATTTAGTGTTAGAATAGGTGGTGTTCTAAGACCTAGTTTTAGAATTGGGTACACAAAAGAGTTCTTTGTGAAAGGATGTTTATGATGAAATTAATTTGAACAAATCAAAATAAACGAAGTGCGTCATATTTTATGGAAACTACTTTTGGTGTCTGATACATTAAACACCTAATATTTCCTGTAATTGCAAGGGTTGATAATTACCAAGATATCTAGTGATAGGTTATTCATTTTCTCAAGATAATATCGCAAGACGATACTTGTTTTGGCACAATAACCTTGAAACTAACTGGTAACTTCTCATATTAGGTAACTGTATGGCCTTTCAAACTGATTAATGCCGGTAGAGTTTTGATTGAATTTTAGTTCCAGTAAACTGAGAATGAAGCTATTCCGCACTGTATCTTAATGCACTGTATCTATTTTTTTTTTGGTGAAAATTTTCAAATTTATATTTTTTCGTAAGTTACAATACTCGTATTTTAAAGGAGCCTGGCAAACGAGTCGGAAAATGAGAATGCTGGGGATTCCACATTTTGGAAATTGTACGAACAAATTGAAAGTGATTGACCTTCGTGTTGGAGATTCCTAATCAATAACTCTGACCATCTTTGCATTTAGATTTTTTAAGACTCTACCATCCTGTACATACAGTAGTTGTAGGTAAGGTACCCAGTTAGTTCTAACAGTCATGCCTTCTAGAATGTATATAACAAGGCTCAACACTACACAGTATTTTAGAAGTTTATTCCATCTGTGGTAAAAATTAGGAATGATCTTCCTAATCAAGCAGTTGTGTAGGTGGAAGTTTAGAAGTTCAAACTCACAGGGAATGTTTTTACGTTACTTCCCATATAGTACATTTATTTATTTTCCTCACTGAGCTATTTACCCCTGTTGGAGCCCTAGTGCTTGTAGCATCCTGCTCTTCCAACTATGTAGCTTAGCTAGTATTAATAATGATCATCATCTCCTCCTACGCATATTGACGCAGAGAGATTCGGTTAGATTTCGCCAGTCGTCTCTATCTTGAGCTTTTAAATCAG
>NC_090761.1:20328043-20353374 GCF_036898095.1 Palaemon carinicauda
CCTGACCTGTTCATTTCGGTTCCTGTGCCCGCCGCGTTCCAGTTTTCTCATCTCGCTAATCGTGTTTGAAATTGACCTAAAGCCAAAATGCATTCATGGTTGGAGGTTCCAAATTTAGGATGTTAAGTTCCAAAATGGCTCCCCATTGTTGATTTTGAGATATTAACGGAATGGGAAAATTTGTATTGATTATCATTTCCTCATTTTATCTACATTATTAAATAAAGTTTACAAGAAAATCCCTTTCTCTTGTTGTCACCCTTTTAATTCCTTGTCTGGGCATCTTTAGATATTATGCGATTGTTTCAGTGTTGTAACCCTTGATTGAGAAATTCTTTTTCGTTGCGTCAGTATTTTTTTCATTGGTGTATATTGAAGGTGTCCAACACCATTTCGTCTGCAATTTATTCCTCGAACTATTGAAATGATAATCATGACTACTAGAACAGTAGGTATATATATATATACATATATATATATATTATATATATATATATATATATATACATATATATATATATATATATATATATATATATATATATATATATATATATACATATATATATACTGTATATATATAGATATATATACACACATATATATATATACATAAACATATACATATGCACATACATACATACACGACTTCTTTTCCTCCTTGGAATTAATACTGAGTTTTGAGTAGTTCATGCAGTTTGAATTATTGCTGAATTTTTTAAGTTAGTGAATGAGACAGTTGCATTATTACGACCACCCTTAGATAATAGAGCATAGGTTTATCAATTTATCAGTAAATTGATATTTGTTTGTGGGTTTCTTGATGGTTCAATGTAATGCAACAAGTAAGTTTTCCGTTGAATTAATTCTCTTTTTTTTTTTAGCATTTGCTCCTCTTCAAACTGTATTCCAAATGTCCGTCCGGACAGGTTCTTTCCTAGTTACGTTTCCGGTAGCAGATATACGTATTTCCCTCTCTGCTAGATTTATTAAAATAAATTTCTTGTTCTTTTTCAGTATGTACCGCATTAGGTGATATATTATCCAATTAGGTATATTCCAAAAACACAAAGTAAAATGGTAAAATGTAAACAAAAACGCCAAATATAAATCATAAACTATTGCAAATAATGAAATCAAAACCAGCCAGGAAAGAAGTTTGAAAGTTAATATTAGCCAAACGGCCTCAATGGACCGCATGGTTATCGAGATTCATAGTATTGCCCTTGGCCCCTATGACTCGTTCGCTCCTGAGACAATTCGGCTGTTAAACTTCATTTCATACATTATGGCTCCCATTCAGTGCAGATGGCTATTTTCAGTTCTTGCCTTTGTGCAAGAACCCACGTCTTGCTATAGGCAAGGCAATCTTAAGCAAACAAACAAACAGACAACTGTTTTCAGTGGTAGCTATACATGGCATCGGATTTCTTCATGTGTCCGTCTAGAATTATAGTCCATTTCTTTAAGCGATGCATATTTGCACCGACTCGCAACGGTGCCCTTTTAGCTCGGAAAAGTTTCCTGATCGCTGATTGGTTAGAATTATCTTGTCCAACCAATCAGCGATCAGGACACTTTTCCGAGCTAAAAGGGCACCGTTGCGAGTCGGTGCAAATATGCATCGCTAAAAGAAATGGACTATATTTGAATGTGTTTCCTTTCCAGAACAAATAGTTTAGATTTTCTTTAGTTTTCCCCATATTGGGTTACTATGGGCTAAGTATAATCTTTGGTCGTTCTCATTGCGTTGGTTCGAATACCATCTGGTAAGTTCTGTCTTCTTTCAGTTTCTTTCAGATTTAAAACATTTCATGAAAATACATTATCTGTATTTTCAGTGCTAGCAAACATCTACTAGCCCCATTTTAGGTTAGGTTGTCCGTATAAGTTGTACGTTTCCATGCTATGTTCCAGGGTCATTTAAAGTATATCTGTGCCCAGCCAGGCTATGTTCTCATTGGGATTTATACATGATTCCTTCCAGGTTATGTTTCCGTCCATACTAAACAGTTTTCAGTGGTATTTGTTCTATTTTCTGGACAAGGAATGTATGCAGTAGCAATGCACAATGAAATTCTAAAGTCCGCCGACACACTTGTTTTGGTGAGCCTAGTGTACACTTTACTGTGGGAAGTAATGCCTAGTGAGTGTCGTTTC
Organism: Palaemon carinicauda; assembly: GCF_036898095.1. NCBI lineage: Eukaryota > Metazoa > Arthropoda > Malacostraca > Decapoda > Palaemonidae > Palaemon > Palaemon carinicauda. The sequence goes on from NC_090761.1 coordinate 20,330,204, forward strand.
ACTGTATTAAGACTACTGTACTGATTTCAGTCATGGTATGTTCCCATGGCTGTTTACCTTCGTGAACTTGGTTGTGAAGGTTATGTTTTGATAATCGTGTATTTATTTGTTTGATTGTCTGTGCGTGTTTGTGATTCGCATAACTTAAAAACGATTTGACCAAACATCATGAAATTTGGTAGGGGTATTGGCCACGATACAAGGACAATTTGATTAGATTTTGGGAGTGATTTGATCAAAAGTCAAGATCATGGTCACGAAAAGGTCAAAAACGTCGTTTTACCATTTCGGGGTCAATTTTTATCTGATTTGCATGAAACTATTGACCAAATGTGCATTAGTAAGTTGCCTATCATGTGATATACAACATGATATAGGAATGTCATTACCCTTGTTTATTTATGTTCGTTTTTTTTTTTTTTTTTTTTTTTTTTTTTTTTATACTTTTTGTGATTCGCATAACGCAAAAACTGTGACAAAATATCTTGAAATTTGATGAGATGATTGGCTACGATCCAAGGACAACTAGATTAGATTTTAGGGGTGAATGGGTCAAAGATGAAGGTCACGAAAAGGTCAAAAACGTTTTTATGCTATATCGTAGTTAAATTCTATCGAATTTGCATGAAACTAGTGCCAAAATGTGCATTATTCAATTGCCTATATTGTGATATACAACATGATATAGGCGAAGGTATGCGCTCAACCGATTGCCCATTATAGTTATACCTGTATCCGTTCAATGAGTGTTTTCATTTGACATTTGGCCCTGATGCCGTGCTGTCTTTTCCCAGTAGCAGCGATGCTCATTTTCCAAAAAGGCCTTTTATTCTCGTAGAAATAAGAACTATATCCATCCAGGTATTGTTTCCAGTAAAAGTTGTATTCATTTCCCTTCTGGCCATTTTCCCAGAATTTTTTTTTTTCAGCTATATTTCTTCTGTTATAACTTGCAAACTGGTCAACTTGAAATAATGAGATAAAGATGACTGGAAAAGTTTTCCCAGCAGTTTTTGAAATTTCGGATCCCTTATATTATTCGATTTTGTCGTAGAGGTTCCATGTTTAATCGTATTTTAGGATGAGATTTATTTGTTATTTTCACGAGAGAGAGAGAGAGAGAGAGAGAGAGAGAGAGAGAGAGAGAGAGAGAGAGAGAGAGAGAGAGTGATTGTTGTTTTCTACAAAATGGAATTGATTTGATTAACCTCGCTGAAAACTGGATTTTGTTAAAAGATAACAGTTACGAAAACATAATATTTTAGGTTACATGACTACCAGTAATGATAGCGTTGATAGCAAAGGCAACAACAATAACGTTACTGATAATTATGGTGATTAAAGTATTCGTTTGAGGCTCGAGGTGAGGATGGCAAGTTCATCCTTGCCAAGATTCTTGGACATGATGCGTCCTACAATGCGAGCGGCATTTTTAGATTTATTTCTGAAGCAGGTCTTCTGAAAACTATTTAACTTTTATAAAGACATCTGAACTTTTATGGTTTTAATTGAATATTCTTATATTTTTTATTTATAATAAATGATATCGGTGGCAATGACCTTAGATGTCAGGATGCCAGAAAGCTTTAAATCAATCAATCAATAAAGAAATTGTTATTTTGATGTTTGCATTAGTGATACCAATAACTATAATAGCCTCTTCCACATTTGTTCTCTTGCTGGAGGGTACACTTGGGCACACTATTCTATCTTCTTTTCGCTTCCCCTTTTCTTTTTTCAAGTTTTTTAGCGTATACATAAAAAGTTTATTTTAATGTTGCTATTATTCTCAAAATATTTTACCTTGATTGTTCAATACTCCACTAATATTTTATTTAATTCCTTTCCTCACGAGGTTATTTTCTTTGTTGAAGCTTTGGGCTTATAACATCTTGCTTTTCTAACAAGGGATATAGCTTAGCTATTAATAATAATTATAATAATAATAATAATAATAATCATATCATAATCATCATAATAATGATTATAATAATCATCATAATAATAATGATTATATGAATAGTAATAGTAAAAATAATAATAATAATGTTCGAGATAGTGATGGAACATTTTGCTCATAGAGAGAGAGAGAGAGAGAGAGAGAGAGAGAGAGAGAGAGAGAGAGAGAGAGAGAGAGAGAGAGAGAGAGAGAGAGAGAGAGAGCTGCGTTGTTAATATTCTACCTTAGGTGCCCTGACGTCTGGCAACAAATCATCATCGTGGTGCAAACGAGATCACAGTCCAGGAAAGCTTTTAGAGTTATTAGATGTCCTCCATACGTTCCTGAAACGACTTCTTTTTTCCCCCCTTGGAATTAATGCAGAGTTTTGAGTAGTTCGTGCATAGAGAGAGAGAGAGAGAGAGAGAGGAGAGAGAGAGAGAGAGAGAGAGAGAGAGAGAGAGAGAGAGAGAGAGAGAGAGAGAGAGAGAGAGGAAGTGTTGAATTATTGCTTTTTTTTAAGTTCGTGGAAAGAGTTTCACAAATTTATGTGTAATATTGCATATATTGTGCAGAGAGAGAGAGAGAGAGAGAGAGAGAGAGAGAGAGAGAGAGAGAGAGAGAGAGAGAGAGAGTTGCAAATAATTGCTGGATTTTTTGAAGGTCGTGAATAGAGAGTTGCATAAATGTATTCGTAATATTGCATGTTTTATGCATAGGAAGAGAGAGAAAGAGAAAAAAAAAGTTTCAAATCATTGCTGGATTTTTTTAAGGTTATGAATAGGGAGAGTGATATTGCATTTTTTTTTATTGAATAGTTTGTACAAGAGGAAAAAGACTCAAATAAGCCATCTTCTGTACAAATGCAGGCTTATTTTCTTATTGCAGAGTTTTCAATGGTTCATTCATGGAGAAAGAGAGGAAAATTTGAATTATTATATATATACAGTATATATATATATATATATATATATATATATTATATATATATATATATATATATATATATATATATATATATATATATAATTGTGTTTCTATAGATTGAATCATTGCAGAGTTTACAATAGCTCGTACATTGTTATTATTATTATTTTTATTATTGTTATTATTGTTGTTGTTGTTGTTGTTGTTGCTGTTATTATTATTATTATTATTATTATTATTATTAACTAAGCTACAACACTTTTGGGAAAACTAAGATGATATAAGGCTTAGGGCTCCAACAGGGGAAAATAGTTCGGTAAGAAAAGGAAATAAAGAAATAAAAAACTACTAGATAAGTAATTAAGGATTAAAGAATTTTAAGAACAGTGACATGAAAATAAATCTTTCATATATAAACTTTTTTTATTTAAGAAAACAAGGGGAAGAGAAATAAGATAGAATAGTGTGCTCAAGTGTACCCTATCAGAAGATTGGTTGTTATATATTATATATTCATCTGAGTAAATAAAGATTTTTTAATAATTCGGGAATGGAGACATAATAAAACACATTCCAATTGCTTGGATATATTCCTAATGCTAATTCCTAATTATTAATGCTATGTATTTGCTTTAGTTTTTTATGCAAAGATTTTGATAATTTATGTATGAGGGTATAAAAAGCAGTTTCTTACTCTGTTAATTATCTGTTAATTATAGGAATCATTTTGATCAATTATCGCTTCCATCTGATGTGGATTATTTTCTTGAGACAATGAAAAAAATTATTGTTATAGATTGGATAGATAGAGAGAAACATTATCAGATAATCTTTCGAAATCGCATAATTATTCTTTAGGTTGCGTGATTTACTTTCCTGAAATATTTGCTGATTAGAATAGTTACACATACAGAGAGAGAGAGAGAGAGAGAGAGAGAGAGAGAGAGAGAGAGAGAGAGAGAGAGAGAGAGAGAGAGAGAGAGAGAGAGAGAGGGTATAATAATTTAACCAGTTTTGTGGAATTATTATGATAGAAAATATGTCTATATATATATATATATATATATATATATATATTAATCATCTAAGGCCTCCACATTTGCTCAAGTGGGTTCCCAGGTTGATATGTGTTTTTGCACATACACTAGTTCTCGTTTGAGATGCGACGTTGACATATAATGCACATACAGTATGTATATAATGACTCATGTTTGTTTAGAAGCGTGTTTGTGTAAATGTGTGTTTCCTACTTTAAACTGTCGTCCTTCATCGTAAAATTTGTATGTGTTGGAATTTTTTTTTTTTTTTTCTTTTTTTTTTTTTTTAAAGTACAAATTGTTTGTGTATCAGAGAGAGCGCCATTGGAAACTATCAGAAGTGTAATGATGCTTCTTGTTATGGCTAGAGCTCTTTCCTTTGGTCAGTCCTTATCAGCTATAATATTATACACGTAATCAGCACACAACTGTCACGTCCTTCCTATCTTTCATATATACCGCATGAATCGGCTTATGGCTTATTCGGGGTACGAGATCATACGTGGTGAGATTGGAAGTTGCAAGCTGTCAGCGATAAAAGTCACATGGCACACAGATTGGGATAAAGGAGACACAGGCTTTGTCTTAGATATTGCAGAAAATATTTCATAAGGGAATGCCAATATCTATATAGAAATCTGGTTTTGAGAAGAGATACTGTGCATTTATTATTTAAGTAATGAACACCAATCAGTTTTTAGTCTAAAATCTCTGTATCTTTGGAATGAAAACTCAAAACGAAATTCTTTTTATGATAAGCGTCTGTCATTGAAGAGGGATTCGAACCTGCGTGTCTCAAATTTAAAACAAAATTGGACAGTAACGCTACCAACCTGGCTATGAAGAGAGATACATGTTTATTTAGGAGAGGCTCTACATATTTCAATCCATGTATACTGAAGAGTAGGAATCATCCTATCTTCACCATGATAGCTAATTACAAAGTTTATAAGACTTGACCAAGGTTGAAGGGCTTATCACAGAAATGAATATCTTTGTATTGATCGTTTACAAGATCAAGGGAATATCGTAGTGAGCTATTTCTCTTAACAAGGTGTGGCTTTACGTGAGAAGCAACACAGGTCACTGCCATATTCATCCTTTAATCGCTTTATAATAGGTGAACCCGAAGTACAAGAAATTTTCCACAGTTTACTGGCTGTTGTTTCTAACATGTACACCGAAGCCTTACCACCATCATATTGAACTCCCCTTAACGTACCGTCATTCACCTACCTACTGCAACGCACGCACTTCTGCTTTCTTGAGGTCCTTCCTTTTTAGTAAGTCTTTCAATCTATCTATCGAACCGTTTATACGCCTTCTTCGCTTACCGCCAAGCACTTATTAATTGTTATCTATTTTCGTTTTTAATGACCAAACCATCTTTATCACCGTCATCTCAGCAACTTCAACGTTCTGCCCTTTCATTTGCATTCAGCACCCATACTTGGTATTCATGAAGCTGAGTGAGTTCAACAATTCCTTCATGTAATCCAACTTTGGCCTTCATAAACACAAGTTTTGAGAATGTAGGGTTGTTAGTGCTAGGGTCTTGGTTCCTTTCCTTCCTCACGTGAAAGAAGTGATGCATTCAACATTGTGGCGTTCAGACTCAAGATATACAGCCTCTTTTTCTGCAGTGCTTGTAATTGGCTTATGTATGAAGATGTTTAAGAATCTCTTTTATTGGCTATCCAATATTTCTACTACAAATGATTGAGCAGTGTTGCCACGTTTCTTATCTCACGAGTCAGGCTCTAATGTAATTACCTAAATGTGTGAAAAAAATAAGGAATGCCATGGTAAGTAAATAGCATGAAACATATTGACATTCATATTATGATTCAGTTACAAAGCAATGAGACTTTCCCATACGTTAAGAAATGTTGCCACATTTCCTGTCTCGCGAGTCAGTGTGTACAGTAAATTGCCCAAATGTGTGAAAATATAGGGGAATGCCATGCTAAGTAAATGCCATATTGACAATATTACAATATTAAAAAAAAAAATTGCATGGTTCAGATATATGCCGTTAGAGTGATATATGAGATGCCATTTATGTGTAATATATTAACAGAAATTTTTTGGAAGAGTGATTATCAATGTAGTGACATTTTTGATGAACAAAAATAATGTTTCCGCGTTCAGATGTGAAAGGTCAACAGTGCCTTCAAGATTGACTTATAAAGCAAAAGTTAAAGTCTTGACAATCATTATTTTAATACCTCTTAGAATGGTATATTTAAACCCGATAAAAATCTAATATGTGAATGACAACTCCATTTTTTAATAACACAAATATATAACCATTTAGATTCAGGCTTCTTTTTTCATTATCCCAACCTTCCCCAAGAGATTAGTTCACCAAACTTTCAACTAGGCTCCACAAGGCACTAGAAGAGTTGGGAGACCCAGCCCTACATGGCTGAGGACTATGAAGCGTGAAGTAGGAGATGATGAATGGAGAAGTATTGATTTAAAAGCTCAGGATAGAGACAACTTGTGAAATCTAACAGAGACCCTTTACGTCAATAGGTACAGATGATGAGGATGATGATGATGATGATGATTATTATTATTATTATTATTATTATTATTATTATTATTGCTGTTACTTGCTTAAGCTATAATCCTGGTTGGATAAGCAAGATGCTATAAGCCCAATGGCCCCAACAAAAAATAGTCCAGTGAGGAAAGGAAACAAGGAAATCAATAACCTACAAGAGAAGTAATTAACAACTAAAATAATCTATCTTAAGAATTGTAACAGCATTGAAATAAATCTTTCATATATAAACAATAAAAAAAATTTAAAAAATCAGAGACTGAAGATGTTGGGATTTATGGGCTCTGCAACTAATGGGGTCAGAAGACTTTTACAACCAAGATCACAGCTTTAGTGTGGATGTTGCATCTCATCTCTATTCTTACACAGCATCACTGCATCTAACTCGAGCGTCGCTGTGACAAGTTCCGGTCTCACGCATTGCTATTTCCGTTGCCACTTCTGATCTCATGCGAATCATTCATTAATGCCGGCTTATTGATTCCTCACAAGTCTCTTCATCCATTATCGATACTTCCCCTTTCCGATCTGTGATGTTCTTTTCTGTACTTGATTCAGCACGCAAAAATTTCCAACAAGTGGCTTCGATTTATCGTTTCGATTGCATATCTCCCCTTGACTGTAAAACTTCATCCGTGGTAGTTTTGCTGTTCATTTCACCGTAGGGGATAGTGCCTTCACTGTACCTCGTGTGGTGCACTGTTGGCATTCAAAATCGTATTTGCAAAGACCTTTCAGCCCATATTTGCAACTACTTTTTAGCCTTTTACTCTGCCTTCGTTCGTGCTTCCTCTCTTTCATCTTATAATCCAGTTTCCCTAAGTGTTACTTCATACTACAATTGAGTTATCTTCATTTAGATATATATGCGTTTTTACTTCATTTCGTTTATTTACCTAATCTCTCTCTCTCTCTCTCTCTCTCTCTCTCTCTCTCTCTCTCTCTCTCTCTCTCTCTCTCTCTCTCTCTCTCTCTCTTCATTTACTATGTGACACATCCATGCTTCATTCAAGTAGAAAACTCTAAAGACAAAAAGAAAAAAAAAAAACATTTGAATGGATATATCACTAGCGTAATTGTGAAAGCTGCATTATATCAGTAGTAACATCAACACACACACGCACACACACACATTATATATATATATATATATATATATATATATATATATATATATATATACATATACATATATATATATATGTATATATATATATATATTACCTAATCTCTCTCTCTCTCTCTCTCTCTCTCTCTCTCTCTCTCTCTCTCTCTCTCTCTCTCTCTCTCTCTCTCCACTGACTTGATACACTATTGAATAATCTAGTGATGCGAGTGCTGGATTTGTCAGATGAAACAATCATAAATAGATTATTATACCGGTATCAACTTCATGCTTATAGATTTTCTCTTCTACCCGAGATGAAGACCATATAACCAGGAAATGTTTTTTTTAATGTTTCTAATATTTTTCCAGCCATCATTACAGTGAAATGTAAATTTACCGAACATATTTTAAATATGATTTTATTGCAAGACTTGGGCGGTGATGACTGCCAGCTCAAAAATCACTCATATTAGATAAACGAAAGAACTAAATCACTGATACTATGGGAGCTATACGGTACTGCTTCTTCTAACATATATGGTGATGCCATGGCACTTTTTATTGTGAGCTACAGTAGGGCAACCTATTTGGCTTGACGATAAAGAAATGATTTAAAGTGGCTAAGTGTTTCTGGATGAGTACCGTGATTGTTTTTGTTAAAGTAAATTGTAAGTGTTATATGCTCAAAGTTGTTTTAAAGTTTTTTCATCTTTCGAACATATAGTCTTAGTTCAACATCATGTGGAATTAGTGTTGATTCGTCAGTAAATCTTTCAAAATAAATTACTCGTTCATTGCTACACCAATCTTCCCTCTTTATCAGATTTATATATTGTATCAAATGGCAATTGTTGTAAAATTTCTAAGTATAAAGGATTAGACATTAAACATAGGGGCCTATTGGTAAAGTCTCTGCTTGATGATCGCCAGACTTGGGCTCAAGACCCCTTTAAACTCGTTAGTTCCTTCAGTGTCTGCAACCTCACAATCCTTGTGAGCTAAGGATGGGGTGTTTGGGGGATCCAATAGGTCTTCATGCTGAGTCATCAGCAGCCATTGCCTGGCCCTCCCTGGTCCTAGTTTGGTTGGAGAGGAGCCTTAGTCGCTGATTATATGGCCAGTCTCTAGCGCACTGTCCCTTGCTTCTGCTATTCATGAGCGGCCTTTAAACCTTTAATGTTAATGATAATATTTTTGTAACAGGTTTTAGACTTCTAACCTTCGACTTCCTGCAATTGCATATGATGGAAATGAGTTTTTTTTCGGGGGGGGGGGGGGGGGGCAACGTTGGTAATAATGATTGCGATTGAGAGAAAAGTTCCATTTGAAAGTTTCAAGTGATTATCAAAAACGGAGAATATCTTTCTTCCAATAAGGTAAAACAAGATTTTTTTCTTTTATGTGGTTGGTAGTTTCTCCAATAACTTTCTTAATAATGAAATTGGAAAGAGCTTAACCCATTTTTTCCCTGAACAAAAAAAGTTATTTCTGCCTCGTATATTTCTTTCTTTTGCTAACCAGTGAAACAGTTTGCTCTTGTGGCGGTCCACAGTCTTTGCATTCCCACGTCCTTATGGAGAAACACAAGGAACGGGTATAGAAAAAGAAAATCTCTTATTAATAGAAAAGAAATTTTCTTATTAATAGAAAATTTCTTTTATTAATATAAGAAGAAATTCTCTCAGTAGAAAAGAAATTTTCTTATTACAAGAAAAGAAATTCTCTTATTAATAGAAAAGAAATTCTCTTATTAATAGAAAAGAAATTCTCTTATTAATAGAAAAGAAATTCTCTTATTAACCCTTTGGTGATCACTGCCGCGAGAAAATCCCCGTGAGGAAATAGTCGTGTGTCAAGCTACTTGTGTTGACATTTCGTATCATAATTAACAAAGGAACAAATATATAAAGAAAACAGAAAATTGCCTTAGAAAGCGAGATAAATTATAGAGGGCTTTCATTACTGCTGATGTTTTGACAGAATCGAAAGCTTTCTCATAGGCTATAAATACCATATATAGTAGCTTGTCAAACTGTGTTGAGGTATACGTGAATGGAAGACGTGCGAATTGCGTCGTCGGATCCAGAGAGAGTCAACTTGAAAAACTTCATAGGTTTTCTCTGTTCGAATCCATCTCCTCGTTAAATGGGAGTTGCTCATTAACGCAACGCTCCTTTATTGAATCTCCTGACCCGGAAGGGAGTTCGGATAGTGATGAGGCTGAGAAATGAGGACCGAGAGGAGGAGGTCTCCTCTGAAGTGAGGACTCCGGGGTAGGGGAGGACGTGGGAGGGAACTCTCAGAGTGTGAGGTGGGCGTGGTCTTTTCTGCTCTGATTTTTTTTCCTCTTTTCTTTTATTGACTTGGTTATGTAATGCGCGTAGTTGGTTTTGCCTTGCGATGCTTTTTTTTTTTTTTTTTTTTTTGGTCTAATTCGAATCGGAAATATAGTTTTTTTTATAAAAAGCATGGATATTTTTAAGTGAGTTGTTTATGAAAATCATGGAATTTTTTTAGTTGTTTATTAAAAGCATGGGAAGTTTTAAATGAGTTGTTTATGAAAATAATGAAATCTTTTTAGTTATTTATTAAAACAATGGGAATTTTTGATTCCGTTGTTTGTTGAAAGCATGGATAGTATTTCACGTAAACAACAAAAAGCAGACAGGATTAAATAATTTCTTTCTGACATTTACCTAGTCACGTTCCAGAGATATTGAAGGAATCTTTGAAATCTGACGAGCGTAATTTCTTGCTCGTAATTCTCTTGATAAAAATGATTCAGGTGAAAAAGAAAACACACGTGTGAGAGGATTGAATATTAACAGCACGTATTCTATTAAAGGACAATTGACTTGTATCGTATTTGGTGATCAGGTATGTCGAAATTGTTAAACATTGAATCTTCATATATGTTCTGTTAAGGAATATATATATTTTTTTAATCTTCGGAATTTTCCAAATGCATACTGTACATTATATGTTTGAGTGTTTATTTTTATTTTTTTTTTATTTAAAGTCGCTTATAAGTGGCTGAGACCGACCATATATACATATGATCTGAGCTCAAGCCCTCTCTCCATGTAAGCAAGGGCTAAGGAGAGACAGTCAATGGCTGCCTGTAAACACCCCCCCCCCCCAATTCCTACCTATCTCGGACGGTAAGGTTGTACACTACTAGCAACTCTGGCTTGAGTGAGTTCATACTCTACCAGCAATTCTCTGGCATGAGTGGGGTTCGTACTCTACTAGCAACTCTCTGGCTTGAGTGGGGTTCGAATTCTACCAGCAACTCTCTGGCTTAAGTGGGGTTCATACTCTACCAGCAATTCTCTGGCATGAGTGTGGTTCAAACTCTACTAGCAACTCTCTAGCTTGAGTAGGGTTCGAATTCTACCAGCAACTCTCTGTCATGTGTGGGGTTCATACTCTACCCGCTATTCTCTGGCATGATTGCGGTTCGTACTCTACTAGCAACTTTCTGGCTTGAGTGGGGTTCGAATTCTACCAGCAACTCTCTGGCTTAAGTGGGGTTCGAATTCTTCCAGCAACTCTCTGGCTTGAGTGGGGTTCATACTCTACCAGCAATTCTCTGGCATGAGTGGGGTTCGAATTCTACCAGCAACTCTCTGGCTTAAGTGGGGTTCATACACTACCCGCAATTCTCTGGCATGATTGGGGTTCGTACTCTACTAGCAACTCTCTGGCTTGAGTGGGGTTCGACTTCTACCAGCAACTCTCTGGCTTGAGTGGGGTTCATACTCTACCAGCAATTCTCTGGAATGAGTGGGATTCGTACTCTACTAGCAACTCTCTGGCTTGAGTGGGGTTCGAATTCTACCAGCAACTCTGGCTTGAGTGGGGTTCATACTCTACCAGCAATTCTCTGGCATGAGTGGGGTTTGTACTCTACTAGCAACTCTCTGGCTTGAGTGGGGTTCGAATTCTACCAGCAACTCTCTGGCTTGAGTGGTGTTCGAATTTTACCAGCAACTCTCTGGGTTGGGTGGGGTTCATACTCTACCAGCAATTCTCTGGCATGAGTGGGGTTTGTACTCTACTAGCAACTCTCTGGCTTGAGTGGGGTTCGAATTCTACCAGCAACTCTCTGGCTTGAGTGGGGTTCGAATTCTTCCAGCAACTCTCTGGCTTGAGTGGGGTTCATACTCTACCAGCAATTCTCTGGCATGAGTGGGGTTTGTACTCTACTAGCAACTCTCTGGCTTGAGTGGGGTTTGAATTCTACCAGCAACTCTCTGGCTTGAGTGGGGTTCGAATTCTACCAGCAACTCGCTGGTTTGAGTTGGGTTCGAATTCTACCAGTAACTCTCTGGCTTGAGTGGGGTTCAAATTCTACCAGCAACTCTCTGGCTTGAGTGGGGTTCGAATTCTACCAACAACTCTCTGGCTTGAGTGGGGTTCGAATTCTACCAGCAACTCTCTAGCTTGAGTGGGGTTCGAACTCTACTAGCCACTCTCTTGCTTGAATGGGGTTCGAACTCTACTAGCAACTCTGGCTTGAGTGGGGTGCATACTCTACCAGCAACTCTGACTAGAGTGGGGTTCGAGCCTTACCCTCAACTCTCTGGCTTGAGTGGGGTTCAAATTCTACCAGCAACTCTCTGGCTTGAGTTTGGCTCGAACTTTGCTAGCAACTCTGGATCGAGTGTGGTTCGAACTCTACCAGCAATTCTCTGGCTTGAGTGGGGTTTGAACTCTACTAGCAACTCTCTAGCTTGGGTGGGGTTCGAATTCTACTAGCTACTCTCTTGTTTGAGTGGGGTTCGAACTCTATTAGCAAATCTGGCTTGAGTGGGGTGTATACTCTACCAGCAACTCTCTGGCTTTAGTGGGGTTCATACTCTACTAGCAACTCTCTGGCTTCAGTGGGGTTCGAACTCTACTAGCAACTCTCTGGCTTGAGTGGGGTTCGAACTCTACTAGCTACTCTCTTGCGTGAATGGGGTATGAAACGCTGTTGTTTATTGGTGATGAAAAGAAATATAAGAATGTTTGGGGGTGTCTTGATTTTCCAGTTTCTTAATAATGATAATAATTATAATAATGATAGTAATTATAATAATGATAATAATAATAATGGAAGTCTATCTGTTTTATAGCTACAGAATAAACCACTCTTTTTTCGAAATAAAATATTCATTAAGAACTTTTCTGTCATAGTTTGCAAGACACAATAGAGGTTTTGCTCTTAGTTTGTGGAATATGTTAGGAATGGCTTCGCTTTCATGACTCGCGAACTTAAGAATGCCACAGGGAAAGTTTGAAGTTTAGAAAAGATATTTGTGTTTTTTACAAGGCGTCGGTTAAGACATCTTGCGGAAGTTTTTGAGTTGCAATAAAAGGACAGGAGACATAAGTTTTTTTTATAATGCTTTGAAATATGCCTTGATGATCACTGGGGAAGATTGTCATTCCTTTAATAATATTGTTTGCTATTTTTTTATTGGTTTGTTGATTAAAAATATGATTCCGTCATTTTATGGTTTTGTTTGAAAGCGCGGATGTATGTTCATGGATTCCGGTTTCTTTTTTGTTATTATATTTATTGTTAAATACTTGGTGAATTGTGTTTGTTTATCGTTTTTGTGATGATTTTATAAATTAGAATATTTAACCATCTATTCATTTGGATAATATCCCTATAGGGTTGTGGTGGCTTATTGGTAACATCCCCGTCTGGTGATCGGCAGACTGGGGTTCGAGTCCCGCTCAAACTCATTGGTCCCTTTAGTGTCTGCAGCCTCACCATTTTTGTGAGCTAAGGTTTGTGGGAGCCTATAGGTCTATCTGCCGAGTCTTCAGCAGCCATTGCCTAGCCTTCCCTGGTCCTAGCTTGGAAGGAAACGAGGCTTTGGCGCTGATCACATGTATAAATGGTCAGTCTCTTGCGCAATGTCACAGTCCCTTGGCCTCTGTCATTCATGAGCCGCCTTTAAACTTTAAAACGAGTACTGTAAGATAAAATTTTACTTTTGTTACAAAAGTCTGAGCAAAATATGTCAGAATCTCACTGAAAAAGTTGGTTAAACTTTCGTAGATGAGACTTTGTACAGTGATAAAATGGCTTAATTGGTTAAATGTCTGATTCGAAAATAAGGATTTTAGTAATACTCTGCTCTTGTTACACGGGAAAGGTTCGTTCTCATCATTAATAAATAGTTTCATTGAAACTCTTAAGATGAACTGGCTCTAGAACGCTGTCCGTAAATTTTATTCTTCATTTTAGTAATTCTGATTTTATGAGTTTGCCGCTTTTGAAAGTAATTATGCTTGAAGAAAATATATATTTCTATGAGATTTAACTTGCCGGTATGAGAAATAAATAGACATTAATATTCTTGTCACAAAGTCAGGTAGAAGTTTCTTTTACCAAAAGTGAAAATGCAAAGCTTTTTCTTGTAGACTGAACACCCAGGTCCCGAGTTCAAGGCCCTCTCATTGGTTATTAGATTTCACTGAAATTTGATCCTAACTGAGAGCTAAGGATGGCTGATGAGAGGAGTTGAACAGCCATTTGTAGGCTCCTTAATTAAGGTAACTTGCTGACTCCTCAGCAACAACTGCATGGGGAGGTCCTCGCTAGTTGCAATCGTATGAAGTCGCTTGAAAATTGATAATGATGTACTGTATATGTTTGATCCTTCCCCTGTCTGCAGCTCATGAGCGACCTTCAAACCTCTAACGCTTGCTTCATAGCTGTCACTTGTATAGATAAAGGATTTAAGAATATTGCTAATGTATCCTTTTAGTTACCTTTGGTACACCCTTGTATAGTATTATTATTATTATTATTATTATTATTATTATTATTATTAATACTATCATTTTTTTTTCTCTCTCCATTAATATCTGGCATATAACTAAGTTCACCATGCTTATCAAAAACAGTTTGGAAGTACAGCTGGTTCTCTTGGATTTGGACTGCGAGTTGAGGTATAGCATTTTTTATTTATAAAACGGTGGGAAAGATTGCATCTTGTGGAATTTCGTTATTTTTATAGGTTCAAAGTCTAGTAACCTTTATAAAATGACTTTCCTAGGTTTTTATGATTTTTTCATAAAACATCATTATCAAGATGGCAATAATCCCTGGAAGTTCTATGAATATAAGACACTTGCATATGACCACGATGTTTCTTGAATCTTCTAACATTTATCTTTTTATTACTTTATTCACTAAACTCGATTCTCTATTCGAGTGACTTTGACGTCATATTGGAAAGGGATAGGTTTCATGCTGAATTCATTTCCTCGAGTATTGAGTACAGTGATTTGCAACATCTGGCTTCTTTTGGATATACACTTTATTACTTGTTTCTAACTTTAGTTATAGTTTTCTGGGATTTGGTTCTGAAGATTAATATTTCTGGGATATGGCTCCGACTATTAATATTTTTGGGATATGGCTCCGTCTATTAATATTTCTGGGATGTGACTTTGACTATTAACATTTCTTGGATATGGCTATAACTATTAATTTTTTTGGGCTGTAGCTCTGAAGATTAATATTTCTGGGATATGGCTCCGACTATCAATATTTCTGGGATATGGCTCCGACTATTAATATTTCTGGGATATGGCTCCGACTATTGATATTTCTGGGATGCGGCTCCGCCTATTAATATTTCTGGGATATGACTGACTATTAATATTTCTTCGATATAACTTTGACTATTAACATTTCTTGGATGTGGCTCTGACTATTAATATTTCTTGGATGTGGCTCTGACTATTAATATTTCTGGGATATGGCTCCGATTATTAATATTTCTTGGATATGGCTCTGAATATTAAAATTTCTGGGATTTGGCTCTGACTTGATATTTCTTGGATATGGCTCTGACTATTAACATTTCTGGGATATGGCTCCGACTATTAATATTTCTTTTGGATATGGTTCTGACTTTTAACATTTCTGGGATATGGCTCCGACTATTAGCATTTCTGGGATACAACTATTGATATTTCAGGGGTATGTGGCTCTGACTTTTGACATTTCTGGGATGTGGCTCTGACTATTAACATTTCTGGGATATGGCTCTGACTATTAATATTTCTGGGATATGGCTCTGACTATCCAATATTTCTTGGATATGGTTCTGACTATCAATATTTCTGGGATATGGCTCCGACTATTAATATTTCTTGGATATGGTTCTGACTATTAATATATTTGGGATAAGGCTCTGACTATTAACATTTCTGGGATACAACTATTGATATTTCAGGGGTATGTGGCTCTGACTATTGACATTTCTGGGATTTGGCTCTGACTTGATATTTCTTGGATGTGGCTCTGACTATTAACATTTCTGGGATATGGCTCTGACTATTAATATTTCTTGGATATGACTCTGACTTGATATTTCTGGGATAGGGCTCAAGCTGTTAATACCTGATTTTGTACCTTTTTATTTTTAGTGTATTTTTTATACTTTTAAGTAACTGACTGATATTTATTAATGTATTTTTAATCAGGCTAATTAGGTTTAGATCATCTTATAATGACATATTAACCATTTCTTACATAGCTAATCTGTGTATTCTTCTGACGTTTACTTCTCAGACTATTTTTCTTTCCGTTCATACACTTCACACCTCAATATAGTCTTTAATTTGGAAGCCGGAGAACTGAGAACTTATTACGGCTGCTGCGCAATCAAAGAAATGATTGATTAATTGATCCAGCCTTTTCCATCAGGATCACCATTTGTTGAAAATAACTTTTGATCCGTTGAAATGAGATTTTGGACCGGCATATTGGTATAGACAATGGTGTTTAGTAGTTTTTTTTTTCTTTAGTCAGAATCTACTATATTGTCTCGTTTCAGGATTATCTCACGTTATTGCTGATAGAAATAAGTTCTATATTATATATATACATATATATATATACATATATATATATATATATATATATATATATATAGTATATATGATATTATATATATATATATTAGTGTGTGTGTGTTTGCTGTTCGTTTTCTTGCTTGTGTATAGCCTCTGTACATTACCTGTACATAAGTATACGCAATTGCTTTATGAATAAACATTGTTGATCTTAGGCAATGGACATTTTTTTTTTTAGTTATATTTCAGTGAATGTAATTTTTATCGACAGGCTTATGTACCTTCATGATTGCTAGTCTCTCTCTCTCTTCTCTCTCTCTCTCTCTCTCTCTCTCTCTCTCTCTCTCTCTCTTCTCTCTCTCTCTCTCGAAAAAAAAAAAAAAAAAAAATAGTCATATATATATAGTATATATATATATATATATATATAGTATATATATATATATATATATATATATATATATATATATATATATAAAACCGCCCTCCAACTTTCGCGTCAACATTCCTCTCCTGGGCAATTTGCCACAGACTTGACAAAAAGCAACGATAATTTATATCTGATTTTACTGTGCCATTCACATCCATGGCCATTCATACTTGGCCAAGTCAACCATGGATTTAGAGTGGCACTCCTGATTCGTTATATTCGACCCGACTTCTTTAATCATTGCTTGGACATCCTCCGCTGCTCAGTCGAGCGCACATTTGCGTAATTTTAGCCATCTACTGTTCCTGTTTCCCTTTGCCAAGTTCATGGCTTCGACTTCCTACATTGCCCCAGCTGACTTGGATGGCGGCGTATCCTCGCAATTAGCTGTCTTTAATTATTACTTCCCTAGTTTATATGGTGTTGCATTATCTCCTCCTGAACAGTTAGCCTGGAGACACAATTGATTCTCTCTCTTTGGGTTGTGGTGGCCGAGGCGGTAACATCCCTGACTGGTGAACGCCAGATTGGGGTTGGAGTCCCGGTCAAACTCGTTAGTTCCTTTGGTCGCTGCAACCTCATCATTGTGAGCTAAGGATGGGTGCGGGAGCCTATAGGTCTATCTGCTGAGACATCAGCAGCCATTGCCCTGCCCTCCCTGGCCCTAGCTTGGGTGGTAAGGGGCCTTTGGCGTTGATCATATGTATATATGGTCAGCCTCTAGGGCATTGTCCTGTCCCTTGCCTCTGCCATTCGTGAGCGGCCTTTAAACCTTTAATCCATGTAATGGATTTTGCTCTGCAAATTTATTGCAACTTCTTCCTCTCTCATGCCCAGTCTCGTGCGACCACGATTTAATTTATCGTCCTGCAGCATTTGAGCGATGGAGAAAAAAAAATAAAACAATTTTCCAATTAAAATTCGGATTCGTCGCAGGACATGATCCGCGTTATTAATGTCGCTGATTTAAACTTTTATCGACACTTTTGAAGTGCTTTGGACAGATAGGATTTTTCGTTTTTTTTTCCCCCCACTTTTTTTCTATTAACATTTTTCAGAATTCCAACCCCCCCGGTTGTGGGGTAAGGGGTTGTAATGTAGGGATATTTTGGAGTGAATTTAGGTACGTAATCCCTGTTTGTGACCCATGTATAATAGATAGCTGATGACCATTTTACCACTATTCTTGAACCCAGGGGTGTGCCAGCTCCTTTCTTACATTTAACATTAAAGGGTATGGGTAAACTTAAAAAAAAAAAAACCACAATTTTAAACCGGAAACTCTCCGTAAAAATATACGGTTTCCGTATATCAGTAAATGTAGGCGACCGTAAATTTTACCCTACTTTGTTATTATCGTTTACGGGTTAGTGACCGTAATATCAGTCCTTAAGATCGATATATCCCTTTTTAAAACGCTAAATGTCTGGCAGAATTTATTCAAATTTTTACTGTTTTTTTGCTTCAATTCTTCAAGCTCATATGATGTGTCTAAATGATAAAAAGATCAGTAAGGATTATTTTATAATAGAAGGTAGGGTTACAATGGACAAAATTGATTTTTTTTTTGAGGGGGGGGACGCATGGAAAAAGTAAAGCGTTAGGAAATATTTCGAAAATAAACGATAGAGTAATATAAAAGGTGAAATTAAACTTTTTAACCCTTTGAAAATAGAAATGTGGGAAGATAAA
This sequence comes from Palaemon carinicauda, assembly GCF_036898095.1. Lineage (NCBI taxonomy): Eukaryota > Metazoa > Arthropoda > Malacostraca > Decapoda > Palaemonidae > Palaemon > Palaemon carinicauda. The sequence continues at coordinate 20,348,777 of NC_090761.1, forward strand.
AACCAAAATGACATCGAAAAGGAAAAAAAAATAATAGATTGCGTAGTTAATAAAACGAAATTTAACAAAATGAAAATGTTTATAGAAGCCACGACATACATAAGTTAAACTAGATTAATATAAATGTCGAAGTTAGCATAAGAAAAATTACGGAGAAGATCATAGAAATTAAGGAGAAAAATAAAATACAGTTCAGAACAAATCCTTCAGTACTCTTAGAATCCGATCAGTCAATTCTTTGGGGACATTTTGTTGAAAAAGAGATAATGCTTAAGTAGACAGTTTTCAAGGAAAGGGGAGGTGGATTTAAAAATGGAGGAGTGACTTCAGTTTCCAGGGAAAAAATATATATTGACGACACTCGTTTAAAACGAATAATTTTATTCGACAATGCATGCTAATCTCACTTAAGAGGTTAATTGAACATTGATATTAACTACATAAGTAAAAAGTAGTAACTTCCTCTTTCTCTGTAATGAAGCATTGTTTAAAATCATAAATTTTATTGAAAAATTATTCACCCGTTAATTATGGAGTTATAACAATGCTTAAGATGAAATTGTTTGCTTTTTACTTCCCCTTTAAAGCTATAAACGAAGTGTAAACATATGGAATGTCTTGTTCCATACCCCCATTCATTTCCATACACAGAACAATGGCATGACCACACACTATGATGGATGTGAAACGGGGGAGGGGAGTGCTAGTAACGTGTTTAATGCTTGTTTAATGCCCTAATAGTGATCCTTTTGTGTAGGTGTAGGAATCGGCTGATGTGGAAATTATCTGCATAAGTGGTTCATCCCCGTATCAGCAGTGGGTTAGTGATCGTCTCGTCTTTTTTTCTTCGGGAACCACCACCTCTCTGTTAGGCTAGAAGGCGAAATGTTTGGTGTGTGAATATATGTGTGTATATATATATATATATATATATGTGTGTGTGTGTGTGTGTGTGTGTATGTACAATATATATTTTATATAATTGTATGAAATGGAGCACCTTTGCGATCAACAGTTCCAAAACGGAAAAGTTGTAAACACAGGATTTAATACAGTGAGGACGAGAGAGAGAGAGAGAGAGAGAGAGAGAGAGAGAGGGGGGAGCCGACTTTGCCCAGAAAGCGAGATAATCGAGATAATTAAGTTTTCCGGATTAGGTCGACTGGTCGAAGCAGAAATAAAGGATTAGACCCATTTCATGAAATTCTTTATCAAAACCTCCAATCCGCGTGTGAACTGTATTTAAACGAGTTTTATGGCATGAAAGATTTGTAAAGTGACCTGTTAATTCTCTCTCTCTCTCTCTCTCTCTCTCTCTCTCTCTGGGAAATAAAGATTCTCATTCTCTCTCTGGGAAATAAAGATTCTCATTCTCTCTGGGAAAGAAAATTTTTTTTCTCTCTCTCTCTCTCTCTCTCTCTCTCTCTCTCTCTCTAGGAAATAAAGATTCTCATTCTCTCTCTGGGAAATAAAGATTCTCATTCTCTCTGGGTAAGAAAAATTCTCTCTCTCTCTCTCTCTCTCTCTCTGGGAAATAAAGATTCTCATTCTCTCTCTGGGAAATAAAGATTCTCATTCTCTCTGGGTAAGAAAAATTCTCTCTCTCTCTCTCCCTCTCTCTCTCTCTCTCTCTCTCTCTCTCTCTCTGGGAAATAAAGATTCTCATTCCCTCTCTGGGAAATAAAGATTCTCATTCTCTCTGGGAAAGAAAAATTTTCTCTCTCTCTCTCTCTCTCTGGGAAATAAAGATTCTCATTCTCTCTCTGGGAAATAAAGATTCTCATTCTCTCTGGGAAAGAAAAATTCTCTCTCTCTCTCTCTCTCTCTCTCTCTCTCTCTCTCTCTGGGAAATAAAGATTCTCATTCTCTCTCTGGGAAATAAAGATTCTCATTCTCTCTGGGTAAGAAAAATTCTCTCTCTCTCTCTCCCTCTCTCTCTCTCTCTCTCTCTCTCTCTCTCTCTCTGGGAAATAAAGATTCTCATTCTCTCTCTGGGAAATAAAGATTCTCATTCTCTCTGGGAAAGAAAAATTTTCTCTCTCTCTCTCTCTCTCTGGGAAATAAAGATTCTCATTCTCTCTCTGGGAAATAAAGATTCTCATTCTCTCTGGGAAAGAAAAATTCTCTCTCTCTCTCTCTCTCTCTCTCTCTCTGGGAAATAAAGATTCTCATTCTCTCTCTGGGAAATAAAGATTCTCATTCTCTCTGGGTAAGAAAAATTCTCTCTCTCTCTCTCTCTCTCTCTCTCTCTCTCTCTCTGGGAAATAAAGATTCTCATTCTCTCTCTGGGAAATAAAGATTCTCATTCTCTCTGGGAAAGAAAAATTCTCATTCTCTCTGGGAAATAAAGATTCTCATTCTCTCTGGGAAATAAAGATTCTCATTCTCTCTGGGTAAGAAAAATTCTCTCTCTCTCTCTCTCTCTCTCTCTCTCTCTCTCTCTCTCTCTGGGAAATAAAGATTCTCATTCTCTCTCTGGGAAATAAAGATTCTCATTCTCTCTGGGAAAGAAAAATTCTCTCTCTCTCTCTCTCTCTCTCTCTGGGAAATAAAGATTCTCATTCTCTCTGGGAAAGAAAAATTCTCTCTCTCTCTCTCTCTCTCTGGGAAATAAAGATTCTCATTCTCTCTGGGAAATAAAGATTCTCATTCTCTCTGGGAAATAAAGATTCTCATTCTCTCAGAAAGAAAAATTCTCTCTCTCTCTCTCTCTCTCTCTCTCTCTCTCTGGGAAATAGATTTCTCTCTCTCTCTCTCTCTCTGGGAAATAAAGATTCTCATTCTCTCTGGGAAAGAAAAATTCTCTCTCTCTCTCTCTCTCTCTCTGGGAAATAAAGATTCTCATTCTCTGGGAAAGAAAAATTCTCTCTCTCTCTCTCTCTGGGAAATAAAGATTCTCATTCTCTCTGGGAAATAAAGATTCTCATTCTCTCTGGGAAAGAAAAATTCTCTCTCTCTCTCTCTCTCTCTCTGGGAAATAAAGATTCTCATTCTCTCTGGGAAATAAAGATTCTCATTCTCTCTGGGAAAGAAAAATTCTCTCTCTCTCTCTCTCTCTCTCTCTCTCTCTGGGAAATAAAGATTCTCATTCTCTCTGGGAAATAAAGATTCTAATTTTCTCTGGGAAAGAAAAATTCTCTCTCTCTCTCTCTCTCTCTCTCTCTCTGGGAAATAAAGATTCTCATTCTCTCTGGGAAAGAAAAATTCTCTCTCTCTCTCTCTCTCTCTCTCTGGGAAATAAAGATTCTCATTCTCTCTGGGAAAGAAAAATTTCTCTCTCTCTCTCTCTCTCTCTGGGAAATAGATTCTCTCTCTCTCTCTCTCTCTCTCTCTCTCTCTCTGGGAAATAAAGATTCTCATTCTCTCTGGGAAAGAAAAATTCTCTCTCTCTCTCTCTCTCTCTCTCTCTCTGGGAAATAAAGATTCTCATTCTCTCTGGGAAAGTAAAATTCTCTCTCTCTCTCTCTCAGGGAAAGAAAAATTTCTCTCTCTCTCTCTCTCTCTCTGGGAAATAAAGATTCTCATTCTCTCTGGGAAAGAAAAATTCTCTCTCTCTCTCTCTCTCTCTCTCTGGGAAATAAAGATTCTCATTCTCTCTGGGAAAGAAAAATTCTCTCTCTCTCTCTCTCTCTCTCTCTGGGAAATAAAGATTCTCATTCTCTCAGGGAAAGAAAAATTCTCTCTCTCTCTCTCTCTCTCTCTCTCTCTGGGAAATATTCTCATTCTCTCTGGGAAAGAAAAATTCTCTCTCTCTCTCTCTCTCTCTCTCTCTGGGAAATAAAGATTCTCATTCTCTCTGGGAAAGAAAATTTTTTTTCTCTCTCTCTCTCTCTCTCTCTCTCGATTCTCATTATCTCTGGGAAATAAAGATTCTCATTCTCTCTGGAAAGAAAAATTCTCTCTCTCTCTCTCTCTCTCTCTCTCTCTCTCTCTCTGGGAAATAAAGATTCTCATTCTCTCAGGGAAATAAAGATTCTCTCTCTCTCTCTCTCTCTCTCTCTCTCTCTCTGGGAAATAAAGATTCTCATTCTCCCTGGGAAAGAAAAAATCTCTCTCTCTCTCTCTCTCTCTCTCTCTCGATTCTCATTCTCTATGGGAAATAAAGATTCTCATTCTCTCTGGGAAAGAAAAATTCTCTCTCTCTCTCTCTCTCTCTCTCTGGGAATAAATATTCTCATTCTCTCTGGGAAAGAAAAATTCTCTCTCTCTCTCTCTCTCTCTCTCTCTCTGGGAAATAAAGATTCTCATTCTCTGGGAAAGAAGAATTCTCTCTCTCTCTCTCTCTCTGGGAAATAAAGATTCTCATTCTCTCTGGGAAATAAAGATTCTCATTCTCTCTGGGAAATAAAGATTCTCATTCTCTGGGAAAGAAAAATTCTCTCTCTCTCTCTCTCTCTCTCTGGGAAATAAAGATTTTCATTCTCTCTGGGAAAGAAAAATTCTCTCTCTCTCTCTCTCTCTCTCTGGGAAATAAAGATTCTCATTCTCTCTGGGAAAGAAGAATTCTCTCTCTCTCTCTCTCTCTCTCTCTCTCTCTCTCTCTCTCTCTGGGAAATAAAGATTCTCATTCTCTCTGGGAAATAAAGATTCTCATTCTC
>NC_090761.1:20353874-20373874 GCF_036898095.1 Palaemon carinicauda
AGAGAGAGAGAGATCATTTTTCTTTCCCAGAGAGAATGAGAATCTTTATTTCCTAGAGAGAGAGAGAGAGAGAGAGAGAGAGAGAGAGAGAGAGAGATCATTTTTCTTTCCCAGAGAGAGAGAGAGAGACAGAGAGAGAGAGAGAGAGAGAGAGAGAGAGAGAGAGAGAGATAATTTTTCTTTCCCAGAGAGAATGAGAATCTTTATTTCCTAGAGAGAGAATGAGAATCTTTATTTCCTAGGGAGAGAATGAGAATCTTTATTTCCCAGAGAGAGAGAGAGAGAGAGAGAGAGAGAGATCATTTTTCTTTCCCAGAGAGAGAGAGAGAGAGAGAGAGATAATTTTTCTTTCCCAGAGAGAATGAGAATCTTTATTTCCCGGAGAGAGAATGAGAATCTTTATTTCCCAGAGAGAGAGAGAGAGAGAGAGAGAGAGAGAGAGAGAGAGAGAGCCTTATTGCCTTATTTTATGTTTGGGTTCCCCCAGGTCCCTCAGTGTGAGAGAATTTTTCTTTCCCAGAGAATGAGAATCTTTATTTCCGAGAGAGAGAGAGAGAGAGAGAGAGAGAGATCATTTTTCTTTCCCAGAGAGAATGAGAATCTTTATTTCCCAGAGAGAGAGAGAGAGAGAGAGAGAGAGAGAGAGTGAGAGAATTAACAGGTCACTTTACAAATCTTTCATGCAATAAAACTCGTTTAAATACAGTTCACACGCGGATTGGAGGTTTTGATAAAAGAATTTCATGAAATGGGTCTAATCTTTTATTTCTGCTTCGACCAGTCGACCTAATCCGGAAAACTTAATTACCTCGATTATCTCGCTTTCTGGGCAAAGTCGGCTTTCCCCCCCCTCTCTCTCTCTCTCTCTCTCTCTCTCTCTCTCTCTCTCGTCCTCACTGTATTAAATCCTGTTTACAACTTTTCCGTTTAGGAACTGTTGATCGCAAAGGTGCTCCATTTCATATAATTATATAAATTATATATTGTATGTACATACACATATATTATATATACATATATATATATATATATATATATATACACATATATTCACACACCAAATATTACGCCTTCAAGCCTAACAGAGAGGTGGTGGTTCCCGAAGAAAAAAAATGACGAGACGATCACTAACCCACTGGTGATACGGGGATGAACCACTTATGAAGATAATTTCCACATCAGCCGATTCCTACGCCTACACAAAAGGATCACTATTAGGGCATTAAACACGTTACTAGGACTCCCCTCCCCCGTTTCACATCCATCATAGTGTGTGGTCATGCCACTGTTCTGTGTATGGAAATGAATGGGGGTATGGAACAAGACATTCCATATGTTCACACTTCATTTATAGCTTTAAAGGGGAAGTGAAAGCAAACAATTTCAATATCTTAAGCATTGTTATAACTCCATAATTGACCGGTGAATGATTTCTAATCAAATTTATGATTTTAAACAATGCTTCATTACAGAGAAAGAGGAAGTTACTACTTTTTTCTTATGAAGTTAATGTTAGTGTTCAATTAACCTCTTAAGTGAGATTAGCATGCATTGTCGAATAACATTATTTGTTTTAACGAGTGTCGTTAATATATAGTTTTCCCTGGAAACTGAAGTCACTCCTCCATTTTTAAATCCACCTCCCTTTTCTTGAAAACTGTCTACTTAAGCATTATCTCTTTTTCAACAAACTGTCTTCAAAGAATTGAGTGATCCGATTCTAAGAATACTAAAGGATTTATTCTGAACTGTATTTTATTTTTCTCCGAAATTTCTACGATCTTCTCCGTGATTTTTCTTATACAAACTTCTACCTTTATATTAATCTAGTTTGACTTATGTATGTCGTGGCTTCCATAAACATTTTCATTTTGATAAACTTCGTTTTATTAACTACGCAATCTATTATTTTTTTTTCCTTTTCAATGTCATTTTGGTTTTTATCTTCCCACATTTCTATTTTCAAAGGGTTGAAAGTTTAATTTCACCTTTTACATTACTCTATCGTTTATTTTCGAAATATTTCCTAACGCTTTACTTTCCCATGGCAAAAAAAAAAAAGAAAAAAAAATCAATTTTGTCCATTTGTAACCTTACCTTCTATAGAAAATAATCCTTACTGATCTTTTTATCATTTAGACACATCTTCTGGACTTGAAGGAAAAAAAAAATTAATAAATTTTGCCAGACATTTAACGTTTTAAAAAGGGACTGATATTACGGTTACTAACCCGTAAACAATAATAACAAATTAGGGTAAAATTTACGGTCGTCTACATTTACTGATATACGGCTGGGAACCGTATAGTTTTATGGAGAGTTTCCGGTTAAAATTATGGGTTTTTCTAAGTTTACCCATACCCTTTAATGTTAAATGTAACAAAGGAGCTGGCACACCCCTGGGTTCAAGAATAGTGGTAAACTGGTCATCAGCCTGTGTCTGTTATACATGGGTCACAAACAGGGAACACGAACCTAAATTCACTCCAAAATATCCCTACATAACAACCCCTTACCCCACAACCGGGGGGGCGGGGGGGGTTGGAATTCTGAAAAATGTTAATAGAAAAAAAGTGGGGGAAAAAAAACGAAAAAATCCTATCTGTCCAAAGCACTTCAAAAGTGTCGATAAAAGTTTAAATCAGCGACATTAATAACGCGGATCATGTCCTGCGACGAATCCGAATTTTAATTGGAAACTTGTTTTATTTTTTTTTCTCCATCGCTCAAATGCTGCAGGACGATAAATTAAATCGGGTCGCATGGGACTGGGCAGGAGAGAGGAAGAAGTTGCAATAAATTTGCAGAGCAAAATCTATTACATGGATTAAAGGTTTAAAGGCTGCTCATGAATTGCAGAGGCAAGGGACAGGACAATACACTAACTGACCATATATATATTTGATCAACACCAAAGGCCCCTTTCCACCCAAGCTAGGACCAGGGAGGGCAGGGCAATGACTGCTGATGTCTCAGCAGATAGACCTATAGGCTCCCCCACCCATCCTTAGCTCACAAGGATGATGAGGTTGCAGACACCAAAGGAACTAACGAGTTTGAGCGGGACTCGAACCCCAGTCTGGCGTTCACCAGTCAGGGACGTTACCGCCTCGGCCACCACAACCCCAAAGAGAGAGAATCAATTGTGCCTCCAGGCTAACTGTTCAGGAGGAGATAATGCAACACCATATAAACTTGGGAAGTATAATAAAATACAGCTAATTGCGAGGATACGCGGCCACCCAAGTCAGCTGGGGAAATGTAGGAAGTCGAAGCCAAGAACTTGGCAAAGGGAAACAGGAACAGTAGATGGCTAGAATTACGCAAATGTGCGCTCGACTGAGCAGCGGAGGATGTCCAGACAATGATTAAAGAAGCCGGGTGGAATATAACGAATCAGGAGTGCCATTCTAAATCCATGGTTGACTTGGCCAAGTATGAATGGCCATGGATGTGAATGGCACAGTAAAATCAGATGTAAATTATCGTTGCTTTTGTCAAGTCTGTGACAAATTGCCCAGGAGAAGAATGTTGACGCCTCAAGTTGGAGGGCGGTTTTATTTATATATATATATATATATATATATATATATATATATATATATATATATATATATATATATATATATATATATATATATTTATATACATATATGACTTTTTTTGAGAGAGAGAGAGAGAGAGAGAGAGAGAGAGAGAGAGAGAGAGAGAGAGAGAGAGAGAGAGACTAGCAATCATAAAGGTACATAGGCCTGTCTATGAAAATTATTCACTGAAATATAACAAATAAAAAAAAAACCATTAGAAATGTCCATTGCTTATGATCAACAATGTTTATTTATAAAGCAATTGTGTATACTTATGTACAGGTAATGTACAGAGGCTATACACAAGCAAGAAAACGAACAGCAAACACACACACACACACTATATATATATATATATATATATATATATATATATATATATATATATATATATATAAAGAGAGAGAGAGAGAGAGAGAGAGAGAGAGAGAGAGAGAGAGAGAGAGAGAGAGAGAGAACTTATTTCTATCAGCAATAACGTGAGATAATCATGAAACGAGACGATAAAGTAGATTCTGACTATAAAAAAAAAAAACATAAACACCTTTGTCTCTACCAATATGCCGGTCCAAAATCTCATTTCAACGGATCAAAAATTATTTTCAACAAATGGTGATCCTGATGGAAAAGGCTTGATCAATTAATCAATCCTTTCTTTGATTGCGCAGCAGCCGTAATAAGTTCTCAGTTCTCCGGCTTCCAAATTAAAGACTATATTGAGGTGTGAAGTGTATGAACGGAAAGAAAAATAGTCTGAGAAGTAAACGTCAGAAAACGAATACAGAGATTAACTATGTAAAAAAATGGTTGAAATGTCATTATAAGATGATCTAAACCTAATTAGCCTGATTAAAAATACATTAATAAATATCACTCAGTTACTTAAAAGTATAAAAAATACATTAAAAATAAAAAGGTACAAAATCAGGTATCAACAGCTTGAGCCCTATCCCAGAAATATCAAGTCAGAGCCATATCCAAGAAATATTAATAGTCAGAGTCATATCCCAGAAATGTCAATAGTCAGAGCCACATCCAAGAAATATCAAGTCAGAGCCATATCCAAGAAAAATTAATAGTCAGAGCCATATCCCAGAAATGTTATAGTCAGAGCCACATCCAAGAAATATTAAGTCAGAGCCAAATCCCAGAAATGTCAATAGTCAGAGCCACATACCCCAGAAATATTAATAGTCAGAGCACTATCCCAGAAATGTTAATAGTCGGAGCCTTATCCCAGAAAAGTTAATAGTCAGAACCATATCTAAGAAATATTAATAGTCGGAGCCATATCCCAGAAATGTTAATAGTCAAGAGGCATATCCATGAAATATTATTAGTCGGAGCCTTATCCCAGAAATTTTAATAGTCAGAGCCATATCCAAGAAATATTAATAGTCGGAGCCATATCCAAGAAATATTAATAGTCAGAGCCACATCCAATAAATATTAATAGTCAGAATCATATCCAAGAAATGTTAATAGTCAAAGTCATACCGAAGAAATATTAACAGTCTGAGTCATATCCCAGAAATATTAATAGCCGGAGCCACATCCCAGAAATATCAATAGTCGGAGCCATATCCCAGATATATTAATAGTCGGAGCCATATCCCAGATATATTAATAGTCGGAGCCATATCCCAGAAATATTAATAGTCGGAGCCATATCCCAGAAATATTAATCTTCAGAGCTACATCCCAGAAAACTATAACTAAAGTTAGAAACTAGTAATAAACTGTATATCCAAAAGAAGCCTGAAACCTATCCCTTTCCAATATGAAGTCAAAGTCACTCGAATAGAGAACCGACTTTAGTGAATAAATTAATAAAAAGATAAATGTTAGAAGATTCAAGAAACATCGTGGTCATATGCAAGTGTCTTATATTCATAGAACTTCCAGTGATTATTGCCATCTTGATAATGATGTTTTATGAAAAATCACAAAAACCCCATAAGAAAGTCGTTTTATAAAGGTTACTAAACTTTGAACCTATAAAAATAACGAGATTCCACAAGATTCAATCTTGTCCACCGTTTTATAAATAAAAAATGCTATACCTCAACTCGCAGTCCAAATCCGAGAGAACCAGCTGTACTTCCAAACTGTTTTTGATAAGCATGGTGAACTTAGTTACATGCCTGATGTTATTACAAGAGAAAAAAAAAAAATTTACTATACTAGGGTGTACCAAAGGTAACTAAAAGGATACATGGGCCATATTCTTAAATCCTTTATCTATACAAGTGACAGCTATGAAGCAAGCATTAGAGGTTTGAAGGTCGCTCATGAGCTGCAGACAAGGGACAAATCAAACATAAACAGCATATCATTATCAATTTTCAAGCGACTTCATACGATTGCAACTAGCGAGGACCTCCCCATGCAGTTGTTACTGAAGAGTCAGCAAGTTATCTTAATTAAGGAACCTACAAATGGCTGTTTAACTCCTCTCCTCAGCCATCCTTAGCTCTCAGTTAGGATCAAATTTCAGTGAAATCTAATAACCAATGAGAAGGCCTTGAACTCGGGACCTGGGTGTTCAGTCTACAAGAAAAAAACTTTGCCTTTTCACTTTTGGTAAAAAAAAAAACTTCTACCTGACTTTGTGACAAGAATATTAATGTCTATTTATTTCTCATACCGGTAAGCTAAATCTCATAGAAATATATATTTTCTTCAAGCATAATTAATTTCAAAAGCGGCAAACTCATAAAATCAGAATTACTAAAATGAAGACTAAAATTTACGGACAGCGATCTAGAGCCAGTTCATCACAAATCATCGTCAATGCTTAGAGTTTCAATGAAGATATTTATTAATGATGAGAACGAGCCCTTCCCCGTGTAACAAGAGCAGAATATAACTAAAATCCTTATTTTCGAATCAGACATTTAACCAATTAAGCCATTTTATCACTGTACAAAGTCTCCCATCTACGAAAGTTTAACCAACTTTTTCAGTGAGATTCTGACATATTTTGCTCAGACTTTTGTAACAAAAGTAAAATTTTATCTTACAGTACTCGTTTAAAAGTTTAAAGGTGGCTCATGAATACAGAGGCCAAGGGACTGTGACATTGCGCAAAAGACTGATCATTTATACATGTGATCAGCGCCAAAGCCTCGTTTCCATCCAAGCTAGGACCAGGGAGGGCTAGGCAATGGCTGCTGAAGACTCAGCAGATAGACCTATAGGCTCCCACAAACCTTAGCTCACAAAAATGGTGAGGTTGCAGACACTAAAGGGACTAATGAGTTTGAGCGGGACTCGAACCCCAGTCTGGCGATCACCAGACAGGGATGTTACCAATAAGCCACCACAACCCTTTAGGGATATTATCCAAATGAATAGATGGTTGAATATTCTAATTTATAAACGATAAACAAACACAATTCACCAAGTATTTAACAATAAATATAAAAATAAAAAACAGCAATCCATGAACATACATCTGCGCTTTCAAACAAAACCATAAAACAACAGAATCGCATTTTTAATCAACCAATAAAAAATAGCAAACAATATTATTAAAATAATGACAATCTTCCCCAGTGATCATTAGGGCATATTTCAAAGCATTATAAAAAAACTTTATGTCTCCTGTCCTTTTATTGCAACTCAAAAACTTCCGCAAGATGTCTTAACCGTCGCCTTGTAAAAAACACAAATATCTTTCCTAAACTTCAAACTTTCCCTGTGGCATTCTTAAGTTCGCGAGTCATGAAAGAAAAGCCATTCCTAACATATTCCACAAACTAAGAGTAAAACCTTTATTGTGTCTTGCAAACTATGACAGAAAAGTTCTTAATGAATATTTTATTTCGAAAAAAAAGAGTGGTTTATTCTGTAGCTATAAAACAGATAGACTTCCATTATCATTATTACTATTATTATTATTATTATTAAGAAACTGGAAAATTAAGACACCACCAAATATTCTTATATTTCTTTTCATCACCAATAAACAACAGCGTTTCATACCCCACTCACGCAAGAGAGTTGCTAGTATAGTTCGAACGCCACTCAAGCCAGAGAGTTGCTAGTTGAGTTCGAACCCCACTCAAGCCAGAGAGTTGCTAGTATAGTTCGAACGCCACTCAAGCCAGAGAGTTGCTAGTTGAGTTCGAACCCCACTCAAGCCAGAGAGTTGCTAGTATAGTTCGAACGCCACTCAAGCCAGAGAGTTGCTAGTTGAGTTCGAACCCCACTCAAGCCAGAGAGTTGCTAGTATAGTTCGAACGCCACTCAAGCCAGAGAATTGCTGGTAGAGTTCGAACCACACTCGAGCCAGAGTTGCTAGTAAAGTTCGAGCCAAACTCAAGCCAGAGAGTTGCTGGTAGAATTCGAACCCCACTCAAGCCAGAGAGTTGCGGGTAGAGCTCGAACCCCACTCTAATCAGAGTTGCTGGTAGAGTATGCACCCCACTCAAGCCAGAGTTGCTAGTAGAGTTCGAACCCCACTCAAGCAAGAGAGTGGCTAGTAGGGATCGAACCCCACTCAAGCTAGAGAGTTGCTGGTAGTATTCAAACCCCACTCAAGTCAAGAGAGTTGCTGGTAGAATTCAAACCACACTCAAACCAGCGAGTTTCTGGTAGAATTCAAACCCAACTCAAGTCAGAGAGTTGCTGGTAGAATTCGAACCCCACTCAAGCCAGAGAGTTGCTAGTAGAGTACAAACCCCACTCAAGCCAGAGAGTTGCTGGTAGAATTCAAATCCCACTCAAGCCAGAGTTGCTAGTAGAGTACGAACCCCACTCATGCCAGAGAATTGCTGGTAAAGTATGAACCCCACTCACGCCAGAGAGTTTCTAGTAGTGTACAACCTTACCGTCCGAGATAGGTAGGAATTGAGTGGGGGGGGGGGGGCACAGGCAGCCATTGACTGTCTCTTCTTAGCCCTTGCTTACATGGAGAGGGGGCTTGAGCTCAGATCATATGTATATATGGTCGGTCTAAGCCACTTATAAGCGACTTTAAAAAAAAAAATAAAAATAAACACTCAAACATATAATGTACAGTAAGCACTTGGAAAATTCCGAATAAGATAAAAATATATATATATATATATATATATATATATATATATATATATATATATATATATATATATATATATATTTTCCTTAACAGAACATATATGAAGATTCAATGTTTAACATTTTCGACATACCTGATCACCAAATACGATACAAGTCAATTGTCCTTTAATAGAATACGTGCTGTTAATATGCAATCCTCTCACACGTGTGTTTTCTTTTTCACCTGAATCATTTTTATCAAGAGAATTACGAGCAAGAAATTACGCTCGTCAGATTTCTAAGATTCCTTCAATATCTCTGGAACGTGACTAGGTAAATGTCAGAAAGAAATTATTTAATCCTGTCTGCTTTTTGTTGTTTACGTGAAATACTATCCATGCTTTCAATAAACGCAATAAAAAATTACCATTGTTTTAATAAACAACTGAAAAGATTTCATTATTTTCATAAACAACTCGATTAAAACTTTCCATGCTTTTAATAAACAACTAAAAAAATTCCATGATTTGCATAAACAACTCACTTAAAAATATCCATGCTTTTTATAAAAAAAAACCTATATTTTCGATTCAAATTAGACAAAAAATAAAAATAAAAGCATCGCAAGGCAAAACCAACTACGCGCATTACATAACCAAGCCAATAAAAGAAAATAGAAAAAAAATCAGAGCAGAAAAGACCACGCCCACCTCACACTCTGAGAGTTCCCTCCTACGTCCTCCCCTACCCCCGGAGTCCTCACTTCAGAGGAGACCTCTCCTCCTCTCGGTCCTCATTTCTCAGCCTCATCACTATCCGAACTCCCTTCCGGGTCAGGAGATTCAATAAAGGAGCGTTGCGTTAATGAGCAACTCCCATTTAACGAGGAGATGGATTCGAACAGAGAAAACCTATGAAGTTTTTCAAGTTGACTCTCTCTGGATCCGACGACGCAATTCGCACGTCTTCCATTCATGTATAGCTCAACGCAGTTTGACAAGCTACTATATATATGGTATTTATAGCCTATGAGAAAGCTTTTGATTCTGTCAATACATCAGCAGTAATGAAAACCCTCTATAATTTATCTCGCTTTCTAAGGCAATTTTCTGTTTTCTCTATATCTTTGTTCCTTTGTTAATCATGATACGAAATGTCAACACAAGTAGCTTGACACACAACTATTTGCTCATGGCGATTTTCTCGCGGCAGTGATCACCAAAGGGTTAATAAGAGAATTTCTTTTCTATTAATAAGAGAATTTCTTTTCTATTGAGAGAATTTCTTCTTATATTGATAAAAGAAATTTTCTGTTAATAAGAGAATTTCTTTTCTATTAATAAGAAATTTTCTTTTTCTATACCCGTTCCTTATGTTTCTCCATGAGGACGTGGGAATGCAAAGACTGTGGACCGCCGCAAGAGCAAACTGTTACACTGGTTAGCAAAAGAAAGAGATATACGAGGCAGAAATAACTTTTTTGTTCAGGGGAAAAAATGGGTTAAGCTCTTTCCAATTTCCTTATTAAGAAAGTTATTGGGGAAACTACCAACCACATATAAAAAAAAAAAAATCTTGTTTTACCTTATTGGAAGAAAGATATTCTCCGTTTTGATAATCACTTGAAACTTTCACATGGAACTTTTCTCTCAATTGCCATCATTTATACCAACGTCCCCCCCCCCGAAAAAAAAAAAACTCATTTCCATCAGATGCAATTGCAGGAAGTCGAAGGTTAGAAGTCTAAAACCTGCTACAAAAAAACTTATCATCTTAATCCAGATTGCCTAACATTAACATTAAATGTTTAAAGGCCGCTCATGAATGGCAGAAGCAAGGGACAGTGCGCTAGAGACTGGCCAAATAATCAGCGACTAAGGCTCCTCTCCAACCAAACTAGGACCAGGGAGGGCCAGGCAATGGCTGCTGATGACTCAGCAGGAAGACCTATAGGATCCCCCAAACACCCCATCCTTGGCTCACAAGGATTGTGAGGTTGCAGACACTGAAGGAGCTAACGAGTTTGCGGGGATCTTGAGCCCCGGCCTGGCGATCATCAAGCAGAGACTTTACCAATAGGCCACTATGTTTAATGTCGAATCCTTTTTACTTAGAATTTTACAACAATTGCCATTTGATACAATATATAAATCAGATAAAGAGGGAAGATTAATGTAGCAATGAACGACTAATTCATTTTGAAAGATTTACTGTCGAATCAACACTAATTCCACATGATGTTGAACTAAGACTGTTATATGTTCGAAAGATGAAAAAAGAACTTTAAAACAACTTTGAGCATATAACACTAACAATTTACTTTAACAAAAACAATTACGGTACTCATTCAGAAACACTTAGCCACTTTAAATAATTTTTTTATCGTCAAGCCAAATAGGTTGTCCTACTGTAGCTCACAATAAAAAGTGCCATGGCATCATCATATATGTTAGAAGAAGCAGTACCACATAGCTCCCATAGTATCAGTTATTTAGTTCTTTCGTTTATCTAATATGAGTGATATTTGTGCTGGCAGTCATCGCCACCCAAGTCTTGCAATAAAATCATATTTAAAATATGTTCGGTAAATTTACATTTTACTGTAATGATGGCTGGAAAAATATTAGAAACATTAAAAAAACATTTCCTGGTTCTATGGTCTTCACCTCGGGTAGAAGAGAAAATCTATAAGCATGAAGTTGATAACGGTATAATAATCTATTTATGAATGTTTGATTTGACAAATCCAGCACTCGCATCACTAGATTATTCAATAGTGTATCAAGTCAGTGAAGAGAGAGAGAGAGAGAGAGAGAGAGAGAGAGAGAGAGAGAGAGAGAGAGAGAGAGAGATTAGGTAAATATATATATATATATATATATATATATATATATATATATATATATATATATATATATATGTGTGTGTGTGTGTGTGTGTGTGTGTGTGTGAGTGTGTGTGTGTTGACGTTATTATTGATATAATGCAGCTTTCACAATTACGCTCGGCATATATCCATTTAAATGTTTTTTTTTTTGTCTGTAGAGTTTTGTACTCGTATGAAGCATCGATGTGTCCCAAAGCAAATGGAGAGAGAGAGAAAGAGAGAGAGAGAGAGAGGGGGGGGTAGGAGATTAGGTAAATAAACAAGATGAAGTAAAAACACATATATATCTAAATGAAGATAACCCAATTGCAGTATGAAGTAACACTTAGGGAAACTGGATTACAAGATGAAAGAGAGGAAGCACGAACGAAGGCAGAGTAAAAGGCTAAAAAGTAGTTGCAAATATGGGCTGAAAGGTCTTTGCAAATACGCTTTTGTATGCCAACAGTGCACCACACGAAGTACACTGAAGGCACTATCCCCTACGGTGAAATGAACAGCAAAACTACCACGGATGAAGTTTTACAGTCAAGGGGAGATATGCAATCGAAACGATAAATCGAAGTCACTTGTTGGAAATTTTTGCGTGCTGAATCAAGTACAGAAAAGAACATCACAGATCGGAAAGGGGAAGTATCGATAATGGATGAAGAGACTTGTGAGGAATCAATAAGCTGGCATTAATGAATGATTCGCATGAGATCAGAAGTGGCAACGGAAATAGCAATGCGTGAGACCGGAACATATCACAGCGACGCTCGAGTTAGATGCAGTGATGCTGTGTAAGAATAGAGATGAGATGCAACATCCACACTAAAGCTGTGATCTTGGTTGTAAAAGTCTTCTGACCCCATTAGTTGCAGAGCCCATAAATCCCAACATCTTCAGTCTCTGATTTTTTAAAGTTTTTTATTGTTTATATATGAAAGATTTATTTTAATGCTGTTACAATTTTTAAGATAGATTATTTTAATTGTTAATTACTTCTCTTTAGTTTATCTATTTCCTTGTTTCCTTTCCTCACTAGGCTATTTTCCCAGTTGGAGCCCTTGGGCTTATAGCATCCTGCTTTTCCAACCTGGATTGTAGCTTATGCAAGTAACAGTAATATTAATAATAATAATAATAATAATAATAATAATGATAATAAGTATCATCATCTCCTCCCACGCTTATTTACGCAAAGGGCCTCGGTTATATTTCGCCAGACATCTTTATCTTGAGCTTTTAAATCAATACTTCTCCATTCATCATCTCCTACTTCACGCTTCATAGTCCTCAGCCATGTAGGGCTGGGTCTCCCAACTCTTCTAGTGCCTTGTGGAGCCTAGTTGAAAGTTTGGTGAACTAATCTCTTGGGGAAGGTTAGGATAATGAAAAAAGAAGCCTGAATCTAAATGGTTCTATATTTGTGTTATTAAAAAATGGAATTGTAATTCACAGAGTACATTTTTTTCGGGTTTAAATATACCATTCCAAGAGGTATTAAAGTAATGATTGTCAAGACTTTAACTTTTGCTTTATAAATCAATCTTGAAGGCACTGTTGACTTTTCACATTTGAACGTGGAAAACATTATTTTTGTTCATCAAAAATGTCACTACATTGATAATCACTCTTCCAAAATTTCTGTTAATATATTACACATAAATGGCATCTCATATATCACTCTAACGGCATATATCTGAAGCATGTAGTTTTTTATTTTTTTTTAATATTGTAATATTGTCAATATGGCATTTACTTCGCATGGCATTCCCCTATATTTTCACACATTTAGGCAATTTACTGTAGACACTAACTCGCGAGACAGGAAATGTGGCAACATTTCTTAACGTATGGGAAAGTCTCATCGCTTTGTAACTGAATCATAGTATGAATGTCAATATGTTTCATGGTATTTACTTACCATGCCATTCCCTATTTTTTTCACACATTTAGGTAATCTACATTAGAGACTCACTCGCGAGACAAGAAACGTGGCAACACTGATCAACCATTTGTAGTGGAAATATTGGATAGCCAATAAAAGAGATTCTTAAACATCTTCATACATAAGCCCATTACACAATCACTGCAGAAAAAGAGGCTGTATATCTTAAGTCTGAACGCCACAATTTTGAATGCATCACTTCTTTCACGTGAGGAAGGAAAGGAAACCAAGACCCTAGCACTAACAACCATACATTCTCAAAACTTTTGTTTATGAAGGCCAAGGTTGGATTACATGAAGGAATTGTTGAACTCACTCAGCTTCATGAATACCAAGTGTGGGTGCTGAATGCAATTGAAAGGGCAGAACGTTGAAGTTGCTGAGATGACGGTGATACAGATTGTTTGGTCATTAAAAACGAAAATAGATAACAATTAATAAGTGCTTGACGGTAAGAGAAGAAGGCGTATAAACGGTTAGATAGATAGATTGAAAGACTTACTAAAAAAGGAAGGACCTCAAGAAAGCAGAAGTGTGCGAGTTGCAGTAGGTAGGTGAATGACGGTACTTTAAGGGGAGTTCAATGTGGTGCTGGTGAGGCTTCGGTGTGAATGTTACAAACAACAGCCAGTAAACTGTGGAAAACTTCTTGGCAATGACCTGTGTTGCTTCTCACGTAAAGCCACACCCTGTTAAGAGAAATAGCTCACTACGGTATTCCCTTGATCGTGTAAACGATCAATACAAAGAGATATTCATTTTTGTGATAAGCCTTTCAACCTTGGTCAAGTCTTATAAACTTTGTAATTAGCTATCATGGTGGAGATGGGATGGTTTCTACTCTTCAGTATACATGGATTGAAATATGTAGAGCCTCTCCTAAATAAACATGTATCTCTCTTCATAGCCAGGTTGGCAGCGTTACTGTCCAATCTTTGTTAAATTTGAGACACGCAGGTTCGAATCCTTCTTCAATGACAGACGCTTATCATAAAAAGAATTTCATTTTGAGTTTTCATTCCAAAGATACAGTGATTTTAGACATTAAAGCCTGACTGGTGCTCATTATCTAAATAATAAATACACAGTATCTCTTCCCAAAACCAGATTTCTAAATAGATATTGGCATTCCCTTATGAAATATTTTCTGCAATATCCAAGACAAAGCCTTAGTCTCCTTTATCCCAATCTGTGTGCCATGTGACTTTTATCGCTGACAGCTTGCAACTTCCAATCTCACCACGTATGATCTCGTACCCCGAATAAGCCATAAGCCGATTCATGCGGTATATATGAAAGATAGGAAGGACGTGACAGTTGTGTGCTGATTACGTGTATAATATTATAGCTGATAAGGACTGACAAAAGGGAACAGCTCTAGCCATAACAAAAAGCATCATTACACTTCTGATAGTTTCCAATGGCGCTCTCTCTGATACACAACACGCTTCTAAACAAACATGAGTCATTATATACATACTGTATGTGCATTATATGTCAACGTCGCATCTCAAACGAGAACTAGTGTATGTGCAAAAACACATATCAATCTGGGAACCCACTTGAGCAAATGTGGAGGCCTTAGATGATCAATAAATAAATAAATATATATATATATATATATATATATATATATAATATATATATATATATAATATATATATATATATATATATATAATATATATATATATATATATATTCTATCATATAAATTTCCCCAAAAATAGTTAAATTATTATACCCTCTCTCTCTCTCTCTCTCTCTCTCTCTCTCTCTCTCTCTCTCTCTCTCTCTCTCTCTCTCTCTCTCTCTCTCTCTCTCTGTATGTGTAACTACTCTAATCAGCAAATATTTAGGGAAAGTAAATCACGCAACCTAAAGAATAATTATGTGATTTCGAAAGATTATCTGATAATGTTTCTCTCTATCTATCCAATCTATAACAATAATTTTTTTCATTGTCTCAAGAAAATAATCCACGTCAGATGGAAGCGATAATAGGTCAAAATGATACCTATAATTAGCAGATAATTAACAGAGTAAGAAACTGAGTTTTTATACCCTCATACATAAATTATCAAAATCTTTGCATAAAAACTAAAGCAAATACGTAGCATTAGGAATTAGCATTAGGAATATATCCAAGCAATTGGAATTTGTTTTATCATGTCTCCATTCCCGAATTATTAAAAAATCTGTATTTACACAGATGAATATATAATATATAACAACCGATCTTCTGATACGGTACACTTGGGCACATTATTCGATCTTATTTCCCTTATTTCTTAAATGAAAAAAAAAACACCAGTTATATATGAAAGATTTATTTTAATGTAACTGTAGTTAAAATTATTTAATCGTTAATTACTTATCTAGTAGTTTTTTATTTCTTTATTTCCTTTTCTTACCGAACTATTTTCCCATGTTGGGGACCCTAGGCCTTATATCATCTTAATTTTCCCACAAGTGTTGTAGCTTAGTTAATAATAATAAAACAACAACAACAACAATAATAATAACAATAATAATAATAAAAATAATAATAATAATAATAACAATGTACGAGCTATTGCAAACTCTGCAATGATTCAATCTATAGAAACCAATTATATATATATATATATATATATATATATAGTATATATATATATATATATATATATATATATATATATATATACATATATATATATATACTTCAAATTTTCTTTATTTTTCCTCTCTTTCTCCATGAATGAACCATTGAAAACTCTGCAATAAGAAAATAAACAAAAAGGATGTAGCCTACATGTGTACAGCAGATGGCTTATTTGAGTCTTTTTCCTCTTGTAAAACTATTCAATAAGAAATATGCAATATTACGAATACATTTATGCAACTCTCCCTATTCACGACCTTAAAAAAATCCAGCAATAATTTGAAACTTTCTCTCTCTCTCTCTCTCTCTCTCTCTCTCTCTCTCTCTCTCCTCTCTCCTCTCTCTCTCTCTCTTACTATGCACAAACATGCAATATTACGAATACATTTATGCAACTCTCTCTATTCACAACCTTAAAAAATCCAGCAATAATTTGAAACTTCTCTCTCTCTCTCTCCTCCTCTCTCTCTCCTCTCTCTCTCTCTCTCCTCTCTCTCTCTCTCCTCTCTCTCTCTCTCTTTGCACAATATATGCAATATTACACATAAATTTATGCAACTCTTATCACGAACTTAAAAAAAAAGCAATAATCCAACACTTCCTCTCTCTCTCTCTCTCTCCTCTCTCTCGTCTCTCTCTCTCTCCTTCTCTCTCTCTCTCTCTCTCTCTCTCTCTCTCTCTATGCACGAACTACTCAAAACTCTGCATTAATTCCAAGGGGGGGGGGGGGAGAAGTCGTTTCAGGAACGTATGGAGGACATCTAATAACTCTAAAAGCTTTCCTGGACTGTGATCTCGTTTGCACCACGATGATGATTTGTTGCCAGACGTCAGGGCACCTAAGGTAGAATATTAACAACGCGGCTCTCTCTCTCTCTCTCTCTCTCTCCTCTCTCTCTCTCTCTCTCTCTCTCTCTCTCTCTCTCTCTCTCTCTCTCTCTCTCTATGAGCAAAATGTTCCATCACTATCTTGAACATTATTATTTTTACTATTATTATTCATATCATCACTATTATGATGATTATTATGATAATTATGATATGATTATCATTATTATTATAATTATTAATAGCTAAGTTATATCCCTTGTTAAGAAAGCAAGATGCTATAAGCCAAAAGCCTCCAACAAAGAAAATAACCTCGTGAGGAAAGGAATTAAATAAACTATAGATGGAGTATTGAACAATTAAGACAAAATATTTTGAGAATAATAACAACATTAAAATAAATCTTTTATGTATACGCTAAAAAAATTAAAAAAAGAGAAGGGGAAGAGAAAAGAAGATAGAATAGTGTGCCCAAGTGTACCCTCCAGCAAGAGAACAAAAGTGGAAGAGGCTATTATAGTTGTTATTGGTATCACTAATTTAAACATCAAAATAAAAATATCTTTATTGTTTGATTGATTTAAAGCTTTCTGGCGTCCTGACATCTAAGGTCATTGCCGCCGATATCATTTATTATATATAAAAAAATATAAGAATATGACTTTAAACGTTAAGATATTATAAAAGTTAAATAGTTTTCAGAGGACCTGCTTCTGAAATAAATCTAAAAATGCCGCTCGCATTGTAGGACACATCATGTCCAAGAATCTTGGCAAGGATGAACCTGCCATCCTCACCTCGAGCCTCAAACAGATACTTTAATCACCATAATTATCAGTAACGTTATTGTTGTTGTCATTGCTATCAAGGCTATCATTACTGGTAGTCATATAACCTAAAATATTATGTTTTCGTAACTGTTATCTTTCAACAAATTCCTGTTTTCAGCGAGGTTAATCAAATCAATTCCATTTTGTACAAAAGAACAACACTTCCTCTCTCTCTCTCTCTCTCTCTCCTCTCTCTCTCTCTCTCTCTCTCTCTCTCTCTCTCTCTCTCTCTCTCTCTCTCTAATAACAAATAAATCTCATCCTAAAATACGATTAAACATGGAACCTCTACGACAAAATCGAATAATATAAGGGATCCGGAATTTCAAAAAGGAAAACTTTTCCAGTCATCCTTATCTCATTATTTCAAGTTGACCAGTTTACAAGTTATAACAGAAGAAATATAGCTGAAAAAAAAATCTGGATTAATGGCCAGAAGGGAAATGAATACAACTTTTCCTGGAAACAATACCTGGATGGATATAGTTCTTATTTCTACGAGAATAAAAAGCCTTTTTGGTAAATGAGCATCGCTGCTACTGGGAAAAGACAGCACGGCATCAGGGCCAAATGTCAAATGAAAACAATCTTTGAACGGATACAGGTATAACTATAATGGGCACTCGGTTGAGCGCATACCTTCGCCTATATCATGTTGTATATCACAATATAGGCAATTGAATGATGCACATTTTGGCACTAGTTTCATGCAAATTCGATAGAATTTAACTACGATATAGCATAAAAACGTTTTTGACCTTATCGTGACCTTTATCTTTGACCCATTCACCCCTAAAATCTAATCAAGTTGTCCTTGGATCGTGGCCAATCATTTCACCAAATTTCATGATATTTTGTCACAGTTTTTGCGTTATGCAAAAAAAAAAAAAAAAAAAAAAAAAAAAAAAAAAAAAAAAAAAAGAGATCGTAAATAAACAAGGGTAATGACATTCCAATATCATGTTGTATATCACATGATAGCCAACTTCATAATGCACATTTGGCCAATAGTTTCATGCAAATCAGATAAAAATTGACCCCGATATGGTAAAAAGACGTTTTTGACCTTTTCCTGACCATGGCCTTGACTTTTGACCCAATCACTCCCAAAATCTAATCAAATTGTCCTTGTATAATGGCCAATACCCCTACCAAATTTCGTGATGTTTGGTCAAATCGTTTTTAAGTTATGCCAATCACAAACAAATAAATACACGATTATCAAAACATAACCTTCGCAACGAAGTTGACGAAGGTAAACAGCCATGGGAACATACCATGACTGAAATCAGTACAGTAGTCTTAATACAGTGAAACGACATTCACTAGGCATTATTTCACACAGTAAAGTGTACACTAAGCTCACCGAAACAAGTGTGTGTCGGCGGACTTTAGAATTTCATTGTGCATTGCTACTGCATACATTCTCTGTCCAGAAAATGGAGCAAATACCACTGAAAACTGTTTAGAATGGACGGAAACATAACCTGGAAGGAATCATGTATAAAGCCCAATGAGAACATAGCCTGGCTGGGCACAGATATACTTTAACATAGATATACTGGAACATAGCATGGAAACATACAAGTTATACGGACAACCTAACCTAAAATGGGGCTAGTAGATGTTTGCTAGCACTGAAAATACAGATAATGTATTTTCATGAAATGTTTTAAATCTGAAAGAAACTGAAAGAAGACAGAACTTACCAGATGGTATTCGAACCAACGCAATGAGAACGACCAAAGATTATACTTAGCCCATAGTAACCCAATATGGGGAAAACTAAAGAAAATCTAAACTATTTGTTCGGGAAAGGAAACACGTTCAACTAATTTTAGACGGACACATGAAGAAATCCGATGCCATGTATAGCTACCACTGAAAACAGTTGTTTGTTTGTTTGTTTGCTTAAGATTGCCTTGCCTATAGCAAGACAGCTTCGTGCAAGAACTGAAAATAGCCATCTGCACTGAATGGGAGCCATGATGTATGAAATGAAGTTTAGCAGCCGAATTGTCTCAGGAGCGAACGAGTCATAGGGGCCAAGGCCAATACTATGAATCTCGATAACCATTCGTTCCATTGAGGCCGTTTGGCTAATATTAACTTTCAAACTTCTTTCCTGACTGGTTTTGATTTCATTATGTGCAATAGTTTATGATTTATATTTGGCGTTTTTGTTTACATTTTACCATTTCACTTTGCTTTTTTGGAATATACCTAATTGGATAATATATCTCACACCTAATGCGATACATACTGAA
>NC_090761.1:20378874-20381374 GCF_036898095.1 Palaemon carinicauda
TTACAAAAATTATTATGAAATTTACCATTGCTACTTAAAAAAAAAGAAATATATATATATATATATATATATATACATATATATACATATATATATATATATATATATATATATATATATATATAATATATATATATACATACATATATATACATATATATATATATATATATATATATATATATATATATATATATATATATATATAATTTACCCTTGCTACTTCAAGTCAAGGTGGTTAAATCGCTGGAACTTCAAAAGTTCAAACTTGCAGAGAATGTTTTTCTGTTGAACAGTATGACGTAAGTCTCTTTTTTTAGTTTATATATGAAATATTTATTCTAATGTTGTTACTGTTCTTGAAGTGTTTTATCTTAATTTTTCGTTAGTTCTCTTGTAATATATATATTTCCTTATTTCGTTTCCTCAACGGGCTATTTTTCCTTGTTGGAGCCTTTGGGCTCAAAGCCTCCTGCTTTTCCAACTAGGGCTGTAAGCCGCAGTACGCAAACTAATTTCAAATGAAATATTTTTCATTATCATAATTAATTCAATCATACATTAAACATATTCTAATTCATTATATCAGATGATGCTTTGAAATACTGTTGAGACCTTTGTTTATTTTTCCAGCATCGCTTGCCTATTATTATTATTATTATTATTATTATTAATATTATTAATACAAGATAAGCTACAACCCTAGTTGGAAAAACAAGATGCTATAAGCCCAAGGGCTCCTACAGGGAAAAAATAGCCCAGCGAGGAATGGAAACAAGGCAATAAATAAACTACAAGAGAAGTAATGAACAACTAAAATAAAATATCTAAAAAACAATGTCAAAATCCTTTATGAAATGCAGCCCTATAAAAAACAACTGGCGATGCTGCAACAAGTGAAAACTGGCCCTGAATTGGAGGCAAAGGATTGATGATGTTATCCACGATTCTTTCAATACACGTAACGCAACTATGTCCAATGAATCCGGAAACGGAAAGGAAGTAGATAAAGAAAAAATAAATTCTGGTACTCTCCTACTTTTACTGCTTGCCGTGGATAGTATAGGATAGGATTATAAAATTTAGGCCTTAAGCCAAGCACTGGGGCATAAGAGGACATTCCGCGTTATATAATACAAATTAATCAACATATAAAATCAGCCACATCACTTTCGTATAATAATATCTAAATGTGAAATAAGAAGAGTTGTGGAGGTATATTCAAGCACACTATCTATTTCTTCGTAAGTGGGTGATTATTATTATTAGTAGTAGTAGTAGTATTATTATTACTTGCTAAGCTACAACCCTAGCTAAAAAGTCTCTTCTACCCTTACCAAGAGGAAAGTAGCCTGAATAATTACAGTGCAGTAGTTAACCCCTTGGGTGAAGAAGAATTGCTTGGTAATCTCAGTGTTGTCAGGTGTATGAGGGCAGAGGAGAGTCTGTAAAGAATAGGCCAGACTATTCGGTTTATGTGTAGGCAAAGGGAAAGTGAACTGTAACTAGAGAGAAGAATCCAATGTGTTATTGTCTGGTCAGCCAAAGTACCCCCATAACTTTCTAGCAGAAGTACCTCAACGGGTGGCTGGTGCCCTGGCCAACCTACTATCTTTAAAATAAAAAGTTAATAAAAATAAAACACTCATTGAAATCAAGCGACTGATGTCACAGGAATCATTTCAAGATAAACCACACAACAGGTGCCATAAGTTTTATTACTATAACAACAACGAAAAAAAGAAATGAGTCTTTGACCTTCACGATTAATTGGCCTACCTTAAGCTCTTAAGTATCCTTGGAGAAGTAATGGCCAATTTTCACGGAAATGTGGAAACACCTATAATTATTAATCCTACCAAGTTACTAACAATATCGTTTTAATTAAGGTTTCCTTTTAAAATTTTAATTTTTTACGGCAAAATCCTTATAGTCTTTAGTGAGAACCCTGATATTCTAATAATTATCCTTTTTAAAGATGAGTAAACTAACTAGAAGAGTAATGACTCTTTATACTAACATATAATTTTTTGGATTATCAGTGGGATCATGAAGTGATATGTTTCAGGTGATCAATTACGTTTTTCTCTGAAGATGTGATAGGTTGAGCTATACGATACCCTCAACAGGCTTTGGGGTCAGGGAAAACAAGAGCAATACGAGAATTCCGGAGTTACAAAATCTAGAAACTTGGCTTCTATATTATTTATAGGATATTGGAACTCAGTATAGCTTCATTCATACAAATCTTTTAAAGGGTATCTCTACAAGGCCATCTTTGTCGTCTTAATTAGCAGGCGTGCATCAGGTGCCATATAACCTGTGTTCACAAACCTTGAGCTGTACCACAGCCTCTGTACCCTGACTTTTCATAGTTCGGTGTTTAAATCTGATGAAGGTGCTCTCACTTTCACTCTCCTTTCCTCAATTAATTTTTATCTTATAATAATACATCTTTTCTCTAATATCAAATTGTTAAATCTACTCTTTTCCCCCACGT
>NC_090761.1:20386374-20393874 GCF_036898095.1 Palaemon carinicauda
CTTAAATGACCCTAAAGGACTAGAAGCCTCAAATGATGTAATAGGTCTCTCTTTCCTTTCTTCTTCCCTCCGTGTCTGGCCGATGTACATATGCAGTGGGATGTCTGTTACTGATTACCATTTCAAAAGGGAAAACACGAATCTTCACGTTTCAAGGATCTTTATTCGCACATTGAGAAAGATAACGCTTCATAAAATTGTAGGGGGTAGAAAATCGATAGATTGACATTTACATTAAAACAATGCCAAGAAAATTTGATATATATATATATATATATATATATATATATATATACATATATATATATATATATACACATATATATATATACATACATACATATATACATACATATATATATAATACATATGTGTATATATATATATATATATATATATATATATATATATAAATAAATACAGAGAGAGAGAGAGAGAGAGAGAGAGAGAGAGAGAGAGAGAGAGAGAGAGAGAGAGAGAGAGAGAGAGAGAGAGAGAGAGATTTTCACCCAAATGAAGAATTTTTAGCCCACACCATTACCATTTACACGATTCATATTTTCGGAGGAGAGATTTATGCTAGAATGCAAAGAATTTCCAATAGAGCAATAAAACAATATATATGGATATTCGAATTAGGCATAGTTTCATTTCCTAAGTACAACGCCAATGTCTTCCACTCTATCCATGCTTACGAAAATATTCTGAAAATACAAACAAAAATCCTGAATTTATCCATCTGCCCCAAACGTATCATCACTCATAAGCACATTTCAGGGAATAAAAATGAAAACACTTGAGATTTCGCTTATCTAAAAGCATTAACATGACACTGTTCATGTGTTGATAACTTGGATATTCAACTGAGGTGTCCATCATAGATCTTTAACCACCATGTCTTCCACTCAACCGGTGGTTTTGAAAATATTCTCAAAAAAAAAAAAAAAAAAAAAAAATAGAATTCATGTACAATTACCCCAAACCTACCATAACTCATACGCACAATCAAGGGAATAAATTTGAGTTTCCGCCTATCTAACAGGATTAACTAAACACTGTTTATGTTTAGGTAACTTAAATATTCAATGCCGGCGATCCTACAAGTGTTATGAGATAACACAATAATAATATATCTATAAAATCTAATAAATTCAAAAGTAACCTGCAGAATATCCACAAAATCTACAGTTCAGACGCTTCCTCACTTACCTTGGGAGAGAAAACTTGGATGATGAAGTCGGTCAGTATTCGGTGAATAAAAGATCTCACTCACTGAAGAACTGGCTCTTGGCTTCTGTTTTCTATTTTGTAGAGGGATCCAAAATACGATTTCGTTTCTTCACTATTGGAGGAAAAGGAGGCAACCATATGAACTTGTTGCAACTATTTCCAAAGCATTTTTTTATGTACATATAACCCGGTGGAGAAAAAAATGACGCACGCGCACTTGTGTTTGCGTGGATATGTAATGTAAGTTTCTATAGAATATTAAATGCTCTGTATAGATGTATATATGTAGAATACTATAAGATGTTTGTAAGCATGTATGCGTGTGTTCAACATAGTAAAGTTAATGTGTACGCAATATCAATTATGTAAAGTACAAAAGTGTGCGTTTTCATGTACAACTAGGTAGAATTATGCATACGCAAACCGAATCGCCTACTACGGGGTCTATATGCGTGAAATGCTATTTAGTGAAAATAAGTTTATTTTAGTAAATTAAAATTTATTACACTGTTAGGAGAACAAGTAAACTGCATTAACTAGAATTTAATGTTTGCAAGTTATTGGATTCAGTGCGTGTGTGAGCTGGCTGTCTCCCCGACTATATTATGGGTGGGGCCTATGTATATATTGTATGTGTGTATCATATATATATATATGTGTATATTACACATATAATATAGATGCATATTATATATATATATTATATATATATATATATATAATATACACTTATATATTATATATATGTGTATATTATATATATATATATATATATATATATATATATATATATATATAAATATATATATATATATATATATATATATATTTATGTGTGTGTGTGTGTGAGTGCGTGTGTCACTAATAAAGTTATCTTTCACACACTTGGAAATGATTACCTGTAATCGTAATCTCCCCTAGGCATGATGATACACAGGTATGTACTGTGGTTTTGCTTACGGAATCGTATGCACAAACCTCTAAAATGGCCTTGTGCAGTTTTGAATACATAGAAAGACTGGGCATACTGAAACGATATGGCTTAATACCGCTTCAAATGTAAATTTTAGTGAAATATAAACTGATTTTAATTGATTTTGATCGTGCTACCAAATAAAATTAAATTTGACTCCTTTTACGTCTACAATTATTTTTTTAGTAAAGCTTATAACCAGGTCTACCCGAAACTTTTATGTATATGAAAACACAAAATTATATGTATTGAGTGCATGAATTTGTTTGTATGTCTGTCTGTATGTGACAACAAAATGGTTCCTACTAAATTACTTTATCAAGCATAAAATGACCTGCTAAACATGTAGACTTACAGACCTAATGATATATATCTTGATATATGGTTCTATATTAATACATATTATATGAGTGGTTTTAAATTAATGCATATTACGTGAGTGCATGTGTATGTGTTTGTACGACACTTAAATCTGTGTGCGTCGCACACACAATATCAATACGATAAGGAGGCGTTTAGTATAATTAATATTTTAAAATCAGTTTTTAACTTAAAAACAATTCTTTCAGACACTTTCGAGGTAGAGAAAAAAAAAACGAACACTTTGACAGACGGGGAAAAAACATTGAGGCTAAATCCACAAAGCTCACAGGTCCTTCTCTGCTGCCTTTGTAGGGGAGGAAGAAACAATAACTACGGAGGCAGGAAGCGGTTTTATTAAAAATAAATAAATAAATATTTTGAGGTGTCGCACTTTCACTGAGATAGGGCAAGAGAGGAAATGATGGTTTTGCACAAGGTTTGGTTCACACAGACACACACACGTTAAACACACTGCGGTTGTCGTTTGAAATTCTTTTTATTATATATCTTTTTTAGTTATATTAACAAAAGCACTAAGCCTTTAGAACGGTTGGGATTACTACAAATGAGACAACTATTAAATACTTCGTTATTATCATTATTATTATCCTTCTTATTATCGGTAATGATTATTTGATTTATTATTTTGATGGATTTTCGTTATTTTTATTTTTTTATTGCTACAACTATGACTAAAACTACAAATTTTCAAGGGATTTTTTTATCAAAAGATAAGTTTTCTGCTTTCACTGAAATTAGCGCGTTACCTGAGAGGTAGTTTTTCTCATGACTTTTCAAAACCTGCTTTCATTGTGAGAGGGAGGTATTTCAAGCACTGAAGAGAGAAGGTTCTTTTTTTTTCTTTCCGAGTCACTTCTGAGCTGTACTTTTTTTTTTTTTTGACAAACCTTCTCAATAAAGTTGCATTAGTTAAGCAAGCCGGTTCTCCCACGGCCGTTCAAATCACTGTTCCTGAACAACATGATCTTCGTCAATGTTAAGCCTCTTAAAAGAACAACGTCAAGCAATCAGAGTCGCAATATCTCGCTTTGAAGGGGGTTAAATTTCAGCCTATTCACACCAGCAGGAAGGAACTCCTCACAGCGAGAGCGTCGTCGATACGCGCCACAGCGGGCAGACGCCTCACGAATGACCAAAACGCCCACTGGTGCTGCCGGACGCCAGATCAACATATCGTACTCACCTGACCCTCTTCAACTCCCTACCCGAACACCCCACCCCCTTTCTCTCTCTCTCTCTCTCTCTCTCTCTCTCTCTCTCTCTCTCTCTCTCTAATCGTTACTGTGTAAAGCTAAGCGATTATCAACGCAAGCAATCTAAATGTACTGTGACGTTACAATAAGGTACTGTTAAAGCACAGTTGGGTCCGACAGGAAAATCATAAATTCACAATATTGAAAATTTATACAAACGTAAAAATGTTAAAGAAGGCCAGATACTGTAAAATTTTGAGAAGGCCGTCTAGCGAAGATGTCCTCACCTTTACTTGGGCTAAAAAGAGGGGAAAAATCATAAAAAGGGGGAAAGTTTCCAATAAGCCTCCCAAACGTAACACTTTACAGAGATCACCGTCACTTTTCGGCGCAAAGAACACTGAATGGATATCACAAGGTACAGCAAACTTGCCTTTAGCTTTTTCCTGTCCATGAGCCGAATTGAACTCGTTTGTCCTACGTCTGGAAGAGCCGAGGCCCCGCCCCCATGGTGTCGCTGGCGAGAGGCGTTATTACACTGGCGAGGAAGAAGCAAGGGAAGAATAATGACAGGGTCAACATTATTGAATGAGGAGACAGAGATTAAAAATAAATGAGAACACTAAGAAGATGTTATGAAGCGAGTTACCTTGAGGATTCTGTCTCAACTAGTCTCGTTCATGAGAGAGAGAGAGAGAGAGAGAGAGAGAGAGAGAGAGAGAGAGAGAGAGAGAGAGAGAGAGAGCAGCTCGCTGAGATAGAGCCTAAAGCTGGGAACTTCGAGTCTAAATATGCATGACGGATATTTTCAGCCATGCCATTACTAAGTGACCCTCTCGCTATGCCATATCTTTATAGCGTCGTCAGTAGCACCAACAAGATCTCCCCCATCTCTGTAACGTCGTTCTAGAATTTTTAAAAGAGGGGAACCCAAAATACATTGGCTACACTTTAAGCATGCCAACCATCTGCAGGGTGGCTTCGTCAGTTGGCGAATGACGAAACTCTTTAAGTGTTTCAATTAAAGTCTCGCGACACCAACGCCCTTCTGCGTGAGAGTTCATTCAAAAACATGCGCTTTCTAAATGGATTCGCTAAATTAACAGGGCTCCTTGCATCACATTGCCGTCTTTGGTTGCTCGCAACAAATTCCAACGACGTGTTGCAAGCCATGATATTTGGTTCAGGCAGCGAGTATTGTTATCTACTCAATTCATTATCGCTTACCCCTCTAAGTACTGACCTGACCCAAGGATGATCAGCTTCACCGACGTCAAGTCAATCGGCAAAGGTCAACCAACGCATGTCAACACGATTAATCAAAGAGGTGACTTGATTGAACGGTCAAGTTCTGTTCACTCAATCGAGACCGAAATAAAGCTGTATTAATAAAATACGTCATTATTATTATTATTATTATTATTATTACTAGCTAGGCTACAACCCCTATTGGGAAAAGCAGGATGCTATAAGCCCAAAGACTCCAACAGGGAAAAATAGCCCAGTGATGAAATGAAACGAGGAAATAAATAAAATACAAAGTAATGAAAATTTAAAATAAAACCTTTTAGGATTGAAAAAAAGCATTACCCTAAAATGAAAATTTCTAAACGAGTAAATCCGAAATGATTAAAGTAACAACAAAATCATTCAATTTTCTATTACGACTGGTTTTGTGGGGGAAATAAAATTCCCTATTATCACTGAGGGTGGTACTCAAATTTGCAATGCAGTAGGATATTGCCAGGAAGCATGTTCCGTGTTCATTTCTCAGTTCATCAGTTCATCTAATTATTTCGCTACCAAAACAATGATAAAAACAATTTTCAGTATTTTAAATTGCAGTTTTCCAATTCGAGTCGCTAGCTACGTCAGGAGTTGGAGACGCGCGCACACACAAGCAAAGTACCTGTTAGTTAAACGACAGTGGTGGGTCGTAGCCATTGTAAGTTCTCTAGCAAAGTACCTGTTAGCTAAACGACAGTCACGGTGAGTCGTAGCCATTGGAAATGTCCTAGATTCTAACACCAAAGGAACAAAAGAAGAACATAGATAGTCTCTTATTACTGGTAATCATGGAAGCTACTCAATTTAATTAATGGGAATACCTTTTCATCAATAGATAGAAAGAGAACAAGTATACAGAAACTGCAAAGTTTTAAATCGCTGCGTTTTGGTGCCTAGGTGGTAACGTCCCTGACTGTTGATCGCCAGACTGTGGTTCGAAACCCGCTCAAACTCGTCAGTTCCTTTGGTAGCTGCAACCTCGCCATCCTTGTGACCTAAGGATGGGGGGTTTGGGGGAGCCTATAGGTCTGCCTGTTGAGTCATCAGAATCAATTGCCTGGCCCTCCCTGGTACTAACTTAGTGGAGAGCGGGCTTTGGTGGTAATCATGTGTACATAGTCAGTCTCTAGAGCATTGTCCACCTTGCTAGGGCAACGTCACTGGCCCTTGCCTATGCCATTCATGAGCAGAATTTAAACCTTAAATAGGTGAAACACACTCAAAGTGACATGAAATAAGATTCCTATTCAAAGCACCCTGTCCCAGATACTGATGACGACGAGGTTTGTAGATTTCCTACATTCGTGAAAATTGTGTGGGGCCATGTTTAACTCTACGTCTGGGAAACTCCAATTTTCGTTATTCTCCTCCAGATCTTCACCACACTTCAGAAAAAAAAGGACAAGGTAGATTCATAATTGGTTAAATGTCCCTTTTAATCGACCTGACCAGTTGATGACTTGATGATTTCCCCTATTCCAGTTACATCGGAGACCCTTCATTGTGGCAATTTATCGAATTTACAGAGGGAATACGGCCTGTGAATAATGAGTTGCAATGGGAAAATGGGGCGGCGATCTGTTTTATGTTTTATATAAATTCCCATAGTTTCTTCCGTGTTCTAGTCCGGCTTCGTCTAGAATCCAGATAATGGGACTTGGTTCTTTTTTCTAATGGTCTGTGCAACTATAGAAATATTCCAAGACAAATTTCGATCAATTTTCCACTTTATCAAACATTATCTTCCTTATTCAGATAAATTAGTCTGCACATTCTTCACGTTAATATTTAGTTCACAAAATCCTCTTTACTTATACATGAAAAGAAAAAGATAATCATTTGGTAACTGGTTTTGGAATAACTTATAGTGATAAGTGGGAAACTGAACCATAAATCACTGATATCTAATTAAACCCTGAGGCACCACGTTGAAGATTTATAATTGAATTAATAATCGTTCCGTTCTATCAAAAATTAGTAGAAAAGGTCAAATCTTTGAAATCTAACACACGTACAATTAAAATTCTTACTTTATAGCACAACACTGATTACTCTTTTATGCTCATTTTCAAATCTAGCATATCATAATTCAGTCTAAAAGGCATTTCTTAAGGGGACAAAGGGAATAATAATCGTATTTTCTTCTTTTACAATGAGATATTGACCTTCTCATGACCACTAAGAAAGGATAGGCTATCTCTGTGAACCTTCAGCTGTCCTAACCTGAGAATTAATGTTGTTACTGTTCTTGCAATGTTTTGTTTTAATGTTGTTTCAGTACTTACAATATTTTATTCGAATTGTTCATTACCTCACATATAGTTTATTTATTTCCTTATTTCCTTTTCTCACAGCGCTATTTTCCCCTGTTGGAGCCCTTGTGCTTATAGAATCCTGCTTTTGCCAACTACGGTTGTAGCTTAGCTAGCTAGT
>NC_090761.1:20398874-20423874 GCF_036898095.1 Palaemon carinicauda
CTTATGACTGCTGAATTTGGACGCTTCATATTTTGTTCATGTGGCACAATAAAAATGCTAATGAACCCGGTAACTGAGTTTTCCTCAAGATAACTCAATAACTCATGCACCCGAGGATTTGAGAACTTGATTCAGATAATTTATGAAATAATAATAACTAAGGTTTTTTTTTTTCTTTTTAGTTCATCAGCATGATGACTTGGCTTCTTACGAATCCAGGAAAACATCTTTTTAGATAAATTTCTCAAGTTACTTCGACTGCCACCCGTTAAGATACTCCAGCTAGAGAGTTAGTAGGCCCTTTGACTGGCCAGTCAGCAACACAGTACTACAATGGATCATTCTCTCTGTTTACGGCTTATTTTTGCTTTGCCTACAAATACACCAAAAAGCCTGGTATATTCTTTCCCCTTTCTCCTCTGTCCGCCACCACTAAGATTAAAAATCATCTTAGCTCAAGGGGTTAACTACTGCACTGTAATTGTTCAGTGGCTACCTCTCCTCTTGACAAGAGTGGAATAGACTCCTTAGCTATGGTAAGCAGGTCTTCTAGGAGAAAGACACTAAAAATCAAATCATTGTTCTCTATTCTTGGGTAGTACCATAGCCTCTGTAGCATGATCTTCCACTGTCTTGGAGTAGAGTTCTCTTGCTTGAAGGTACACTCGGGTACACTATACTATCTCATTTCTCTTCCGTTTAATATTGTTAAAGTTTTTATAGTTTATAAATGAAAAATATATTCTAATCCTCTTCCGGTTCCTAAAATATTTTATTTCAGTTGTTCATTACTTCCCTTGTAATTTATTTCCCTATTTCCTTTCCTCACAGGGCAATTTTTACCGGTTGGATCCCTTGGGCTTATAGCATCCTGCTTTTCCTACTAGGGTTGTAGCTGAGCTAGTAACGATAATCGACATCGGGCGTTTGTGCAGATAACAATTGTCAATCCTTACAAATGTACAAGGAATGTGCTAGGAGCGAAGTGGCAATTGACAACAATAGGGACATTTAATAGGAATAAGGCTTTATATTTCGAGAAAATATACAAGCTCGCCCACGCTCGATCTAGCGAGTAAAACTACGTCATTCAGCCATCTAAAAGGTGAGGAAAATTTTTATACGAGTATCATGATTAAAATCTTACTTCAAAATAAAATTTATCCCAAATATTTTTTCCACGACTGACAATGAATATGCGATGATATTAAGGTAATTACTTTCTATTTTCAATACCGAATCTTACCCATAAAGCCAATTTTATCAATCTTTTCCCGGTAAAATGAAAGGGATATATTTTGGAAGCTTATCAATGAATAATCATTGTAAAATCTTAACTTTTTCACGTAATGAGCAAGCAATATAATTTCATATGTGCAGATTCATCTATAATCATAATTCCATCATATACAGAAAACCTAATATTCACCATCCATCAGATAATAGGCAAAAACATATATATTTCTTATATTTGATCAGAGGTAACTTTTAATATTACAAAATCTGACACTAACGCCAGTTCATCAGCTATTTTCTTCACTTTGATTTCTATTCCTATTCACAAATAGACTTCCAATTCTGAGCATCTGATTTTACAAGTAAAGTTTAAACAGAAACAGTAATAATAATAATAATAATAATAATAATAATAATAATAATAATAATAATAATAATAACAGCTTTGTTACCTATAAGATCTTCCAAAGACGAAATTCAGCCATGCCATGTTCACAGACATGTTTTATCTCTTTATCTATTTTCACTTTTCGAGAGTTTCTTTCTTATTAGAAAAAAATAATTTGCTGAAACCTTCAAAAAAATTCTTAGAAAATTCAATAAATAGCTTATCTATTGGCAAAGATCAAATTTTATTCTTCCTTTTTAATAAGTGACGTATTTTTTTATTTACAGATATTAAAACCAAATATTTCTTTTTATCTCGGCATCACAAAAAAAAATATGAGGAAATTCCAGTTTTAAAAATCATTAATACTTATATAATTGTGAAAACAATCACCATATTGTGACAATTGTGAGCGAAAGAATCCATAAAAAAAATGATTGCGTTTTAAAACATAACATAGTTGTATTATTGTAGTCTCCAATTTAGTTTACTATTATCATCATTGTTATATGTGGACTAAATTCTAAGAATATCATATCATAGGACCGGCGAGGAAGGTTATTTTACATAAAGGAAAAAGTGTTTAGTTACAGTTCCAGTTTCATCAAAATAGATGCTCACCAAAACGTCAGCTGGGCAAGCACAATCACCCACTGTGGCGCCCAAGCACAGCAGTGGCCTCCCCAGTAAACAGCTTAAACTCACAGTCCAGGGCAGGGATCGATCTGTTGCCATGCGAATGCTAGGCGAACACGTTACCATAGCACTAGCCAGGAGGCATTACCATTAACATCATTTTTAAACGTTGATTAAATGTTATGTATATTATATTAAAGGACTTACGAGGAAGGTAATTTTCACATATGAAATGATAATGTTGTGATTAAAACAATGTAATGATGTGTATCTCAAAGATGTTGTCATCAACGTGTGTGGTGGCCGATGTGGTAACGTACCTGACTAGTGAACGACAGACTGGGGTTCGAGTCCCTCCCCCCCTCATTTGTTCCTTTGGTCGTTGCAATCTCACCATCTTTGTGAGCTAAGGATGGTATGTTTGTGGGAACCTACAGGTTTATCTCCTGATTCCTCAGCAGCCATTGCCCTGTCATTGGTCCTAGCTTGGGGGGAGAGGGGTCTTGAGCGCTTATCATATACATATATGGTCAGTCTCTTGGGCATTGTCCTGCATGCTAGGGCAACGTCACTGTCCCTTGCCTCTGCCATTCATGAGCGGCCTTTAAATCTTTAAACCTATATAGGAAGGCTACACCTCCTGAAATCTATGTTACCAGTAACTTTCTCTTTAGCGATTTTAATCTGCAAACAATGAAGCAGTGTCGTCACAATGATTCATTTGCATAATGGTTCTGCTCCTTTTATGTCTTCTGTAGAAGAGTGGATTAAACACTGGCCTGGCTTGGCTTGCTTCAGTGGTCCAAGAGGAGGAGGTGGTCACAATGAGCATCATCATTATTACTGATCTCCTATTGAAAATATATTCTTAAACGAGAAT
Organism: Palaemon carinicauda; assembly: GCF_036898095.1. NCBI lineage: Eukaryota > Metazoa > Arthropoda > Malacostraca > Decapoda > Palaemonidae > Palaemon > Palaemon carinicauda. Next base: position 20,402,015 of record NC_090761.1, read on the forward strand.
TCTAGGGACACTTATTTGCATTCAATTCATGTCGTAATTACTATGATTATATTAGTTTGTTTATAATTATACTTGTTCGCATTTACAGAAGTGTCTTTATTCCCTTCTGAGAATGCGGTATGAATCTTTCATTCTAACTAGAAAAGTAATGTGTGCAGACCTCCGCCACGGTAGCTCATTTCTCGAAACCAGCTTGCCTTTCCCAGAATCAATCTAGACCGTAGGCGTATTTGAAGTCTGTGTGACAACCATGAGCGAACTTGGGGTTAAGGTTAGTGTTAATTCGGTCGACCTTTTGCTCGTCCTTGACCTTGACCTTTGACCTAGCACTTTCAAAATTGAATAACTTCCATGTCTCAACATAACAATTAATCCCTGAAAGTTTCACTGCTCTATGAGTACAATTGTGGCCAGGAAGTTGTTCACAAACAAACACACAAACGGACAAAAATAAGGGGGGCGAAAACCTAACTTCCTCCCATCTTCGTTGGTAGAGGATATAATACTATGCTCAATTCTGTGACCTTATTATTCTTCCTACTATAATCCCAAGGTCTGTTATAACAGTATAATGACTTTAGGATTAGGTTCCTTGGGATATTAACATGACTAAAATGACAACAGTCGTAAATTCATTGGTAGTTGTCCACCCATGAAATTGCACATATGATATTGCCTAGCACGTTCTGTACTGGCGGTCACCCGTCCATAAGCGGACCGAAAATCAAGTTGTTTAACCTAACAGGTAGAATGGCCATCATTATATAAACCATACTGACAACGATAGCTTATTTCCTTTTCTCACTGGGCTATTTTCCCTGGTTGGAGCCCCTTGGGTTTATAGCATCCTGCTTTTCCAACTAGGGTTGTAGCTTAGATGATGATGATGATAATAATAATAATAATAATAATAATAATAAGAACAACAATAAGAATATTAATAACAATAATAATAATAAATATCAATAATAATAATAGTAAATATACTAATAATACTGTATATCTACCAGGTTATTCACAATGGCCGCCCTGAAGAGCTTGGTATGAAAACAAAATGATCGCCAATCAAACGAAACAAATTTAATAATCTTCATAACCAGGGACAATCTGTCTTAATTTAATCAAACCAAATTCTCTTAATAATTATTACTTTACTTGGATACAAGTTATTCAACGTTTAAAGGTTAATTTACGTTTTTTTTTTTTTTTTTGTTTTTTTTGCAAAAAGGTGAATTCGATACTTCCACTTTCCAAAAATAGAAAGTGAAAATATGATCAATATCCTCAAGATGCAACTCAAAGGTAACGGGATACGTGCATAGCATTTCAAAAGCCAAATATTAACTCCTACGGTTTGTTATAGGAAATAAAAAAACTCTTACCCTCATGTATAAAGTAATTTTCATACCCAAGTCAGAGAGAAGCTTGACGCATTCATTACGAGAGATCTAATATCGAATAGGATTAATTATTTTAAAGCTGGTGCTATTTCGGTCCGTTGGGGATAATTATTATCTTGCTTTTTCCTGTAAATGCAATTAAAAGCAAAACACTCAATTTACTTCAACCCGTAGGACTAATTGCAATTAATATCCATGGCATAGTGCCGACTACTTTGTTTGACTGCCATGAGGTCCACAAGAGGCCCCTGTAAATCACCAACCAATCTCATTATTAAAGGTTAAAGGTGTCGGGTTTCAGCTCCATTAAAATAGATGCTCAGCAGAACGTCAGCTGGGCAAGCCCAACCCACCACTGTGGTGCCCAACCACAGCAGTGGCCTCCCCACTAAACAGCTTATACTCACGGTCCTGAACTGGGATCGATCTGCCGACATGCAAATGCTAGGCAAACACGTTACCACTGTACAGTGTTGCCAGATATGGAAATTCATCCCTAGATTTGAGGATTTTTGGTGTCTGATGGGGATATTCTGTACAAATTTCTATGAAGAAGAAACAAAGATGAGTAAATCTTTATATTGTTGCGATTAGTTTGCTTGCACTTATATGAAGTATAGTGAGTAATTTCTAATGTTAGTAAAGCCTACAAGATCAGAAGAATATATACAGTATTTGTGGCAATGGGGATTTTTGAGTTGTTTGGGGAATTTCTATCACGAGTTTTGGAGATTTTAACACTAACCCACCAGACAACACTGCCCGACGGGGACCGATTCCAGGAATAAAGTAATCGTGGCTCTGTTAACTTATGAAGAAAATATACTTGATGGTTACTTGATTGTGGTGGGTTGAGGTCAGACCGAAAAAAGCAGTACTGATGTATATATACAATGTATCAGATTGATGTAGCAGACAGAAGACCTTCTAAAATACTTGCAGTGGCTAAGAAATAAAGCAATCTATAGATCACTTAGTCTACCTTCAAGCATTCTATATAACTGTGAATAGGAAACAGATTCTCTCGGCAATAAAGATTATAGTTAGGGACCACTATTTTTCTCCTTAAGAACGTGCTAAGAAACAAGGAGGTGTATGATGAAATCACATACACGCGCGCGCGCGCACACATACACTATACATATATATATACATATATATATATATATATATATATATATATATATATATATATATATATATATATATATATATATATATATATATATATATATATGAGAGAGAGAGAGAGAGAGAGAGAGAGAGAGAGAGAGAGAGAGAGAGAGAGAGAGAGAGAGAGAGAGAGAGAGAGAGAGAGAGAGAGATAACTTATTCTGCATTCCAGAAATTCCTCCCGTCTCCAAGGCTCTTCTGTCGTATCCGCGTTGAACCTTAACCAAATTTTCGCTATTAATAAATGCATTCCTGGTTTCATGCTAGACTGAAGTATATGCTCAAGAACCATAAACACATTTCACAATTCGATTCAAATACCAGCCATTCAAGCATCTATCAACAGGGTTGCCAGGTTTTCTAAATGAGAAAAGGCCAACTTTTAATCAACTGCAGCTTTAAAAGGCCAACCCAATAGTAATAAAAGCCAATATATAGCATTTAAGGCCAACCTTTTCTATGCATGATATTACTAAAGGCTAACTCATTTTTTGAAAAAGGACAAATTTTAAGTTTTTAGATTAAAAGAAGCCAATCTGGCAAGCCTTCTGTACACTACGAAACTTACAAATGAAAACCAATGGCCCGCGCTGAGAAGCAAAAAAAAAAAAAAAAAAAAAAAAAAATTAAATAAATAAATTAAAGGCTTTAGAGTAGTTAGTAAAGTGACTGAAAACTTAACTCATTGACACAGCTCACAATGAGAAAAAGTTATGATAACGAAAGTCAGAAGAGGGAATTTGAGGACAACACCAGACAGAAAAGGAACAGAAACCAGGAAGATAACAGTAAGATTTTGACATACACAAATATTATAGCATTTACAACTAGTGTACGCGACCCGTCAAAAAAGATGGTTAAATAGTTACAGATACGCACGCACACGTACAGTCAACCCTTCCCATCCCCCTCCCCCTTTCCTAATTAAAACACGGAAGTTTTGGGATATTGTGGTTTTCGAGTGTATCTCTCGGGGTGCCCTCTCTCACCGGGGTATGAGTACTCCCTCTCCCCTCTGCCCGAGGGACGAGGAGAAACTGATTAGTTGTGTCTAGCAATGACCAGAAATATATATATGCAGAAATTTTCTCCTCATTATTCCAGAAACTTGGAGACTGGATTTAGAATCTTTTCGAGGGAGTGATGATGAAACATTTGTTGAATTTGCATATGAAAAAGATGATGCTCATCTAGAAACTAATTTCCACCCGGAGAACTTTGGCTTTACTCATGACTTATTTCCCTCTAATGTTCTAAGTTCATTTCAAGTTCAGACTAATTTTCTATGAACCGTATTAAAGAAGAAATAAAAGGAAAAGCTGTGATAAGAAGCTCTTCTAGAAGGACACTCCAAAATCAAATCATTGTTCTCTAGTCTTGAGTAGTGCCATAGCCTCTGTACTATGGTCTTCCAGTCTTGGGGTACAGTTTTCTTGCTTGAGGGTACACTATGGTACACTATTCTATCTTATTTCTTTTCCTCTTGCTTTTATTAGGTTTATATTGGTTATACATGGAAGATTTATTTTAATGTTGTTACTGTTCTTGAAATATTTTATTTTGATTGTTCATTACTTAACTTGTAATTTAATTATTTATTTGTTTCCTTTCCTCAATGGGCTATTTTTACCTGTTGGAGCCCCTGGGCTTATAACATTCTGCTTTTTCAACTAGGGTTGTAGCTGAGCTTATAATAAATATAATAATAATAATAATAATAATAATAATAATAATAATAAAAATAAAAATAATAATAAAGCAATAAAGAAATCGGGAGGAAAACTCAAAATTTATCTAAAGGGGACGCGTTTCAATGCAATTTTCGGGGAAGAGAAAGTGTGGGGGGGGGGGAGGAAAAAGATAACAAATTTTACCTTTAAGGGAAACAATCCAAGTATATTGATAATGGTAATCAAAGAGAAGAATCGGAAGCGGAAATTAACCTTTTGGACAAACCAAAAGTCTAGTGTAGTTTAATGTGAATTACAGGAATGATAGTTATAGCATATGAAATAAAATAAAAAGGCATGAAGAGATTATTATATGCAGAAATTTTAAGACCTAAAAGGCTAGTAGTAGTAGTAGTAGTAGTAGTAGTAGTATTAGTAGTAGTAGTAGTAGTAGTAGTAGTAGTAGTAGTGGTGGTGGTGGTGGTGGTGAATTTTCAAACAGTAAAGGAATAGAGAAGAGAATAGTAATAAACGAAGAACTAATCAACAAAGTAAAATTTGGGGTGTGAAGTTAAAAATAACCTCAAATTTAAAGGTCTTTGGGAAGAGCCACCACATGTTCTCAACTATTCCGTGCAAGAGGGAAACAAGAACTACCCAATATGAAAAGGAAAAGAAGTAAATCTGAACCTCAAAAGAACCGACGTAAGGGCATGAAAATTTGAACTTAGCCTGTCACAGAAAACGGAAACGTTAAAGAGAATTTCAAAGATTGTTATTATTATTATTATTATTATTATTATTATTATTATTATTATTATTACTACTTGCTAAGCTACAACCTTAGTTGGAAAAGCAGGATGCTATAACCCCAGAGGCCCCAACAGGGAAAATAGCAAAGAGAGGAAAGGAAACAAGGATATGTATTTTAAGAACAGTAACAACATTAGAATAAATATAAAATATAAAACTTAACAAAACAAGAGGAAGATAAATTAGATAGAATACTGTGTCCGAGTGTACCCCCAAGCAAGAGAACTCTAACCCAAGAGAGTGGAAGACCATGATATAGAGGCTATTAACAAAACTATCCTACTATCAAATTGGTTGTGAGGAGTGTACTTTGTTAGAAATTTTGGATTTTCCATAATTAGTTGAACACTATAAATTATCTACAATTCTTTTATAACTCTAGTGTCTACTCACTCGTCCCTCAGACCACAAAAGTCCACCATTTGTTAAACCCACATCTCAATCCTTAAGAACAAAACTAATATAATTCTTATATCTTGAAGATACTTTTCCTTTTGTCCTGGCGTAGTAGGCTTTACGAGACCCATGCCAAAAATAAGTCAAAATGGCAACCTCAAAAATAAGTCAAAATGGCAACCTCAAAAATAAGTCAAAATGATACCCCCCAAAATGAGTCAAAATGATAACCCATGAATAATTCAAATGACACTCCAAAAAATATGTCAAAATGACACCACAAAATTTAGTTAAAATGTCACCCCATAAATAAATCAAATGACACTCCAAAAATAAGTCAAAATGAAACCCAATAAATAAGTCAAAATTACACCCTAAAATTTAGTCAAAATAACACCCCGCACAAAAAGTCAAAATTACACCCCATAAGTAAGTCAAAACAACACCCCAGGATACGTCAAAACGATGATGATTTACATTTCTAAGTATGAACTGAATGCGAAGTTAGCGAATGAGGTGGCCACTCATACAGCTTTGAACTGGATCAGGTAGGGGGTATTGTCAGGGCTATTCAACTCGTTCCTTTGTAGCTGCTTGCTGTGCCGTAACCTTCGCCAAACAAGGATGTTCACGGCGATAAAAATTAACACCGTTACACAAAAACCAGCTAGTAATATAGGGTGAAGAATCTCTTTGTAAGTCGGTGACAGGTGGTCCTTTTCTGTAAGTTTCATTAAGCGTTTTGCCACACTTCCTTTATAGGGGAGAGGAAGTGCGGGCATTGTAGAGGTCCACGTGAAGTTCGCGAAGTAAGCTCGTTCTCTGATGATTGTCCGTAGGCCAGTCACCATGGAATTCGGGGAAGTCCCGATACAGCCATCTGCTGCGACGAAGATGTTGTTGAAGGATGTGGATCCGTCAGGGCATGATACATTGAAGCCGTCCTTGTCGTATCGTATCCACGAGCCATTATTTAGTCTGCAATTGAATTCTTTATTGTCAAAGGGATAAAGCCTATCCAGACAATTTTCACTTGTATGGGAGAGAGCACCGTCTAGCACTATACCTAACTCGCATGAATCCATCAAGTTTTTACGGAATTCAAATGAGTCAGCTGTACATATTTTTCTATCCATTGCGTCTGAACAGTGAGTTAATTGATTTAAGTCTTTAATGACCGTATATGTTTCCTTGTCTGGGGAAATCAATACGTGTCCTGTCAAACTGGATATTACTGGATTTGAGTGATTCGTCATGAAAGTCGGAAATGGTGATATCCTGTAAGATTGCCAGGCATCAGAAGATTCAAAGGGAATTGTAATCCTAATCTTGTTATTATCTACGTTTACTGTAATTAGGCTGTAATAAAATTCTAACCTATGTTCGTCTAACAAAGGAACATAGCCTAGTTTATCCCTAGTGTTCTCCAGAACTAATTTTAAGTAACGTATAGGCAACAAATGGGGCGACAATACACCTTTAGTTGCTAACGTGATAGCTTCTACATAATCCTTGGATTTCTCAATGAAATGTGCAATTCTGTTATGTATGTGATCTATCTTTGAATCATAATACGTTAATGTTGCTAACAAATCCTGTACTTCCATAATTTGAACGATATTATCTGAATGTTCATTTAACAAATCCATAATTTTATTGATTGAAGCTAACTGATCCCTTAGTTCTGACATAATCAATTCATCTTTATGAGTCAAGAACTCAATTTTCTTATTTTGATTACTAATTTTAAGACGATTGGAAAGTCCTAAACCTAAACTTGCAACAGACCCAAAGATGTTTAATGCAGCATAAATGAACGGATTCCGTCTTTCTTTTTGTTCGTGTCCTACAGTCCACATCAAAAGGTCATAAGCCAAAGATCCTGTCTCTCCAGTCTTATTTTTCAAGTCATCAGATAGCATCTCTGCAACTTTTAATGTTGATCCAAGCAAACTCTTAGTAGTCAAATGAAAATGTCTTCTATGCAACTCATCCAATGATGCAGAAAACCTTGAAATGGCGGTTCTTAAGCTAGTGACATCATTCTCTTGAAGAAAAATTGCTTGCATATGCACTTCGACAATTACGTTGGTTGATGTAATAAAAATGTCTTCTTGTCTTTCAACTATATTTCCATATTTAAAATATATATTCTTAGTCTTAGAACTCATCCCATACGAAAAAAATGTCTGAGCGAACAATATCACTCCCAACAACAAAAAATTCATCTTGGAAACCTGTAACGAGAAAAAATATATGTAATTACTCCTGTATTAAAAAGAAAACTTTTAGTCACAAAAATTAAAATTTTTCCTCACTTCTTTTTAATTTCTTATGTGAGACAATGGTACTATTCTCTCATCCGTGGGTTGGGCTACGTTCTGAATTCTAAACCTATTGGCCGTTAATGTTTCCCAAAATGTTAAATGGGCCTTCAAACTTAGGTGTTAGTTTATAGTTGAGCCCTTTTCTGACATTGATTTGAATATAGATGTTATCACCCACGGTATATGTTTTAGTTGGTTTCGCTATTTTATCATGATTCCTTTTCATTATGATTTGTGATTCTTCTAAATTCTTTCGAAGGATATCATATCGACTTATACTTGCATTTATACATTCTTTTAAAGGATTTGATATATTAGTTGTAGGCGTTAATACATGGAAAGGTGTTCTAACTGGGGTACCATACAATGCTTCATGCGGTGACATTTTAATTGATATATGATATGAATGATTCAGAGTACTCAGTGCCGCCGGTATTGCAATATCCCAGTTGGGGTCTGATCCCCCTAGTGTTACCCTTAATATATTTAATATCTTCCTATTTGCTCTTTCCACTAGCCCATTCGACTCTGGGTGATATATCATGGTATTGACCTTCTTTATGTTGAGGAATTCACACAATGAGGTAAGAAAGTGATTATTAAATTCACCACCCGAGTCTGAGATTATCATGTGTGGAATTCCATGTTTACAAATGTAACACTCGTAAAACTTCCTAGCGCATTCAATCGCAGTTTTAGTTTTAAGCGCTATTAGTTCTGTATATCGAGTTAAAGCATCTATAATTACTAAGAGGTGCTTATTTCCTCTGTCTGACTCGTAAAATCCTGTTAACAAATCTAAATGTATTCTTTCAAAGGGTTGATTGGGAACAGGATAAGCTCCTAAGCTAACAGGTGTTTTCGTATGCCCTTTGTTTTCCTGACATGTGTGACAATTAGCTATGTGTCTTTTTATATCTGTAAGCATTGTATGCCAATAAAACAATGATTTGGCTTTCTGTGACATTAATGAGAACCCAGGGTGTCCATGTAATGGATTTGAATGCAACCAATTCAGGACAGTGGAAACAAGTGAGTTTGGTACTACTACCTGGTCGTTAGTTACATGTGGTGTATTGCGGGTTTTCCTTGTCACAGTCCTACACAGAATATTATCTTTGATTACATAATTCTGCTGCTTATACTTTATATATTCTTTTTCTTTATGATTGCCTTTCAAAGCATTTATAATTGTTTCTATTTTCTGATCTTTTCTTTGCTCAGTCTGTAACAATTCAGCACTCCAGCCTAAATCTTCTTGTTCAGATATTGTTTTTACAATAGGCATGGATGTTGATATATCTATTAATTCAGCTAAAGACTCCGTACAAGATGACACGGGGTTGCGTGATAATGCATCCGCAATGATATTTGCTTTCCCAGGTAAATACCCGATTCTTGCGCCAAAATCTTGAATGATTAAATGCCACCGAGTTCGTTTAGGGCTGTGATTGAAGCCTTTAAAGAACTCTGTTAGTGGTTTATGGTCAGTAAGAACCTTAACGCGATAACCGTAAATTATGAACTTAAAATGCACTAGCGAATTAACAATAGCTAGTCCTTCCTTGTCTATTACTGCATACTTACTTTCGGAAGTTCTCAATTTTCGAGAATAGAAAGCTATCGGGAAAAACTGTTTATCATATTGCTGAAGCAATACCCCTCCTACTCCTAAGTCTGAGGCGTCTGTTGCAATGAAGAATTCCTTACCGAAGTCAGGAAATTTTAAGATAGGAGAACTACACAGTTCATCTTTCAAAGTATTAAACGCCTGTTGATGTTGCTCAGACCATATGAAATCTACGCCCTTCTTCGTAAGATCAGTTAAAGGAGCGGCTATTATTGAATAGTTGCGTATAAAACGCCTGTAATATCCACTACAACCCAGAAATTGCTGTATTCCCTTGACATTAGTAGGTATGGGAAAATTACGTATAGCCGACACCTTATCATGGACTACTTTAAGACCTTGGCTTGACACCATGAAACCCAAATATATTAATTCTGTTTTGAAAAATTCACACTTACTAATCTTTACCCTTAAGTTATGTTGTCTTAATCTCTGTAGTACTAGTTCTAACTTACGTAGATGTTCCTCTAAGGTGTTGGAAAAGATTACAAGATCATCCATATAGGCATGCAATATATCCCCTAACAAGTCTCCAAACACTATGTTAATCATTCTTGTAAATGTTATAGGAGCACAACGTAAACCAAAAGGCATCCGTAAAAATTCATAATGTCCCCTGGCTGTGCTGAAGGCTGTGTATGGGATACTATCTTCTTCTAATGATATCTGGTGAAAGCCTTTAAGTAAGTCCAAACTGGTAAAATATTTATTCTGACCTAACAAAGACAAAATATCGTCAGTACATGGCACTGGGAATCGATCAGGGATCGTTTCCTCGTTTAGACGACGAAAGTCGACGCAGATACGCCACGTTCGATCTTTTTTCGGTACAACTATTAAAGGAAAATTATAAGGGCTATTTGATTTTCTAATGACTCCTTCCTCTAACATTTTACCTACTTCATCATTTATTTCATTCTGGAATTTCATAGGGAGTCTGTACGAGGGTACATATATAATTTTCTGTTTGTCTTTTAACCTTATTTGATGCTCGATCACATCTGTTTTTCCTAAGGATCCATCCGTAGTGGAAAAGACATCTGTATATTTATTTAAAAGTTCAAAAATTTTCTGCTGAATTTCTTCGTCTTGAATGTCCTTACTGATTTTATTTTTAATAGATCGTAAAAGGGATTCATCCGCAACTGATTGAGAGTGATTGATTTCAGCAACGGTAAGAATACGATGTTTATAAACTTCTACATCCAAGATATGTTGATTTTTGTGAATTACTAAAGTGTTATTTAAATGATTACAGACTTCGATATTACATTGCTGATGTGAGCCTACTGTATAAATAGCTTGTGTGACAGACAATCCGTTGGTTTTCAAAGTATCGGAAAGGATTAATATTTCAGATCCCGGTAGTGTTTTCTTTATTTGCACTATTAAATTCGAAGGTATGTTTGGTTCGATATATTGCGTGCAAGATGATATTACGGGTGAACGAGAATTCTGCTGGGTCGCGTATATTATTTCTTTATTAGTGAGACAAGTTATTGGTTCTTCAACGTACGTTACGGTTACATTTGTCGTCTCCTTTTTATCCAAAACTGACTTTAAAGTATTAGAAGACTTATAGAATTTCCCTTTGATATACACGCCGTGCTTTGCAGGAGCTAAGATAATGTTTTGATTTCCCATAGATGGGTATCCTATAATTACAGCTGGATACATATTAATGTTTTTCACAACAACAAATGTATCGGCAAACGTGCGATTACCGACTCTGAACGGAACATGAGTTATGCCTATGACGTTTAATTCATTATTTCCTATACCTGAAAGTCTGATTCCTGATTTTTCAATCGGAAAGTTCGAAAACAACAAATGATGCGTCTTCAAATCCATAATATTACGTGGACTACCAGAGTCAAAAAATAACGTAAAGGATTTGTGTTCTAAATTTACAGCATATAAGGTTGGCCGTAACTCATTTTGGCTTATTATTGTATGAATTCGTTGCAAATCTACGGGAGCATGCACTGTTTTACTTAATTCGGCCGTGTGTTTCATAGGAAAATCTATTGTCTCACAATTATCTGATAAAACATTAAATTGATTATTCAATACTATTGATGTTGACATAAATGACCTTGACCCAACATCACTCTCTTCCCCTCTAGAGTTAACTATGTGGTATTTGCTTTGCTCTGCACATTCTGAAAATTAGGCTGACTTTGCGAGGTCTGGTTTGACGGCCCAGGCTCAGCGATATTTGAAGAAGTGTTTGTTTGTTTCGGACTCTGAACTGCATTGACATTTTGTTGTTTCTTCTTATTGTTAAAATGAGGATTTTTCTTTTTATTTCCATATGGAACTGACTGTGGAATTGACTGTGCATTTCTAGGATATTGTTGTGTCTTACGCGCGTAACATTGACTATAAGAATGTGATCCTGTGTTGTGAACTGAACAAAATTTCGTTCTACAGTCTGCGCTTATGTGACCTTGACGTTTGCAGTTGTAACACGTCACTCCCGCTACTGGATTGTTAATTACGTTCACTGTTTGTGGTTTTGTTTCATTCTTAGCAAAAACTTGAGTTAACACGGGATCGAGATCTGGACACTTGGACATGTGTTTCTTTATCTGTTTATAGACATCCAATTCCGTACTTGCAGGCATTAACTTCTTATCAAAGCACCGCACTAAAGCTTCAGGCAACATAAGTGTCATGCAAGTTAAATACATTAATCGTAAAAAATCTTTCACGGAGATATTATCGTTAGTAACCCAAGTGGAATTACCTAAAATGTCCTGATATTCGTTAAGCCTATCAGCTATGAGAGCTGCTCTCTCAACAACATTAAGCCGATTCATAGTGGCTTGATTAAGTGTATTTCGTAACGTTAACACTACATCCAAAGCTTCCTCACCCCCATAGATCGCGCGTAACCTAACTTTGAAATCATCCCAAGTAACTGCTTCCTGAAATGAAACACCTCTTAAATACGCACTCGCATCCCCCTTAGAAAAATCTATAAAACTTTTAGCTTCTTGTAATTGTACAAAAGGATCTACGATTTGTTTGGCATTTAAATGGGCATCAACGGATGAAATCCATGACTCCACATTTTGTGGCAAGAACCCGTTGACACGGCCTTGAAAAGGAAGGATTGCTGACCTGGCATTTACAAGCGTCACAATTGGAGGAGGATTAGCCTGGCCTACACCACTAGGTCCAGGGGTAGGGCTGACAGGAGGAGCCATGACTGCTGTATTCTTTTTTTTTCTATCTCTTTGACCCCTTTCAATCCTATCAAAATATCTATATGAGTACACACGCCCACTGCGTAAACGCATATGTATAATAAAATTCCCCCAACAATGTTACTAATCCCAATACATTTCCCCCCCAAGAGTTTATGAAAGAAAAAGGAATTAGCACAAAGAAAGAAAAATTCTAAATGAGAATTCGGAGTTTCTTATAACAAAGTTTAGGAATTCACTCACCCCAGTAATAATTGACTAACGACTTGTGATAACTACACTTCACTGCCCAAACTGAAATGAATACAAAATCTCTGTACTTAGCTTTATATGAAGTCGACTCGTCGTCTCTCTCTCTCTCTCTCTCTCTCTCTCTCTCTCTCTCTGATGTTTTGTTAGCGATGTCTCGTTCTAGTTTCTTGTAGAATGTAGTTCTTCCTGGATATGTTTTGCAATTGTTGAACGCCAGTCCTTGGGTTTCCTAGGATGTTGATTGAAGATTCTATTTGTATACTAACATATGTTGGTGTTAGCATTTCCGTTGGACTTAGTCAAAATTGTAGATTCTTGTAGATAGTTTTGAGTTCATGAAGATCTTAACAGGTATTACAGCTTTTATTTGAAGTCTTGAAGATCATTCTCTGGTTTTACAGCTATTTATTTTGAAGTCTTGAAGATATTTCTCTAATTCTTAGAGTTTAATCGCTGTCTTAGAGTTTAACCGCTGTCTTTGAGTTTAACCGCTGCCACCATTTATTGGTGTGCTACTGTCTTAAGCACACATTTGAGTATGAGTTGTTTTCAGATGTATTTGAATGGTTTACTGAACACATTTTAGTAGTTTTTAAGTTTTATTGTGAATAACAACTGAGTTAAACATCTCCATCACTGGAGGAAGCTGTGTTGGTCCACATGACCAATTCTGGTGAAGTTTAGATATGAACTGAATAAATTACCGATATCACAAATATCGTATGCTTGCTTTTTCTTAACCAAGTGACGGAATCGGAAGACACCTGCATCCGGTGACGTCACAAACTTTCACACGAAGAGACAATGTGTTGACACTAAGAAAGAATGGCAACTTAGCATCTTACATCCTGCTTACAATTTGAGTGACCATAGCAAATCTCACGGTCAGCTCTTCCAACCAACATGACATATTACGTCATTTGTTTTAAACATGTAATATTACTATTCTAACTATTACATATATATATATATATATATATATATATATATATATATATATATATACATAAATATAATCTATATTTAAAATAGACAATATCTTGGTGGCTTTCAAAGATCGAAGACTGTTTCTTTCCGAACAGACTTCTCCAAATAGTCTTCAGAATAACATGGAAAATGCATTTAAGTGTCTACTTGCATTATTTATTTTCAGCATATATATATATATATATATATATATATATATATATATATATATATATATATATATATATATATAATTTGGCTTTATTATGGCTAAGGTCGTCACCACCGAGGAAAATATAACTATTATTTTCGCTCTTGTTCTATTCATCAATGTTGTTACGCCACACGATTTCTTTTTATAGTTATTTCTTCTATTTTCCACACACTTGGCTTCATCTCTTCGGGAATTGGATATAATAATCTTTAAAAGGAAACCTTAGAATTACTCCGAGCATATTTTAGGTAAACTTATTCCGAGCATGTTAGGTAAATTTACTCAGAGCATATTTTAGTTAAACCTATTCCGAGCATATTCTAGGTAAATTTATTCGAAGCATATTTTAGGTAAATTTACTCTGATCATATTTTACCTGAACTTATTCCGAGCATATTTTAGGTAAATTTACTCGGAGCATATTTTACCTAAACTTATTCCGAGCATATTTTAGGTAAATTTATTCTGAGCATATTTTAGGTAAATTTACTCGGAGCATATTTTAGTTAAACCTATTCCGAGCATATTCTAGGTAAATTTACTCGGAGCATATTTTAGGTAAATTTACTCTGATCATATTTTACCTGAACTTATTCCGAGCATATTTTAGGTAAATTTACTCGGAGCATATTTTAGGTAAATTTACTCGGAGCATATTTTAGGTATATAAATTTAGGTAAACATACACCAAGCATATTTTAGGTAAACATACACCGAGCATATTTTCGGTAAACTTACTCCCAGCATATTTTAGGTAAACTTACTCCAAGCATATTTTAGGTAAACTTATTCCGAGCATATTTTAGGTTAATTTACGCCGAGCATATTTTTAAATTTACTTCGAGCATATTTCAGTTAAACGTATTCGGAGCATATGTAAGGTAAATTTACTCTGAGCATATTTTAGTTAAACTTATTCCGAGCAAATTTTAGGTAAACTTATTCCGAGCATATTTTGGGTAAATTTACTTCGAGTATATTTCAGTTAAACGTATTCCGAGCATATGTTAGGTCAATTTATTCTGAGCATATTTTAGTTAAACTTATTCCGAGCATAGTTTAGGTAAATTTACTACCAGCATATTTTAGGTAAACTTACTCCGAGCATATTTTAGGTAAATTGACTCCGACCACATTTTAGGTAAATTTACTCCAACCATATTTTAGGTAACATTGTTCCCAGCATATTTTAAATAAAGTTACTCCGAGCATATTTTAAGCAAAATTACTCAGAGCATATTTTAGGTAAATTTACTCATATCACATTTTAAGTACACTTATTTCTAGCATATTTTAGATAAACTTACTCCGAGCATAATTTACGTAAACTTACTCCGAGCATATATTAGGTAAGCAAAATTACTACGAGCATATTTTAAGTAAACAAATTTACTCCGAGCATGTTATAGGTAAATAAACATGATACTTCTTTATAAATATGATTTGATGACACTCTTAACAGATTTATTATTTTATTAAAAGGAAATTAATCAGCCCAATAAGTCAAACTCGACTTTTGCAGAGCTGGCCCGAATAACACCGGGAAGATAAAAGTTCTATGATAATGTTAAATAAATGAATAAAATAAAATGTATATTAAATAGAATGGATAAAAATAAGATTATGAGGTAAAAATCTATAATACACTGGACTGTAAATCGTATCTATAAAACCTATGATCCTTGAAAAAATTTAATCATAAAAGCTCAGAAATTCTCAGTCTGATAAAAGGTCAATAAAACTTTTCTCATCAAAATATAAATCTGCCCCCTCCCCCCCCCCCCCTCTCTCTCTCTCTCTCTCTCTCTCTCTCTCTCTCTCTCTCTCTCTCTCTCTCTCTCTCTCTCTCTCTCTCTCTCTCTCTCTCTCTCTCTCTCTCTAAAAACTTCACACGGGAAAACAATAACGAGTTTATGATAAGCGATTGCCCCAAAATAGAACTTGTATATCTCCCACATTACCACAATAGTCTCCAATTTAGAAAATGTACTTAAAACACGAGATATAAAAAGATTAGATGGAGATGGTCTGGACCAAACTTTCAACTGGGATCCACGAGGCACTAGAAGAGTTGAAAGACAGAGGTCTACGTCTCTGAGGACTATGAAGCGTGAAATAGGAAATGATGAATGGAGAATCATTGATTTAAAAGCTCGAGATGGAGACGACTGGCGAAATCTAACCGAGACCATTTGCGTCCATATGCGTAGAAGAAGATGGTGATGATGATGATGAAAAGTGCAGTTCATAAAACTGTAAATATTTAGGATAGATGCTATGTGAACTATACGCATTTAATGCCAAGCTCTTTTACGAGTTCTATATAAATATGACTGAATTAATGCTTGATGGTGTATTAAAAAATGCCTCATTCAATGTAACAATAGTCAATGAAGATCTCTCCGGAAAAGTTTTTATCATGGCCATTATTCTTATAACTAGTACTGTTATTAATAAGTTGGATACAGATCATGCCAAAATGGCTATAAGACCTTACAGATGAAGAATGCCCACACAAGAAAAGAGAAAGGGAGCGAAGAGAGACACAAATATTGGAATAGCGAAAATGTTTAGGCAAAAATAAAAACGTCCTTGCTGAGGTCCATGACTTTTTGCAATAGCATCATGGCCTTTTTTTTTTTTTTTTTTTTTTTTTTTTTTTTTACAGAATATTGAAAATAAAAACATCAAAAGTAAAGAGAGGGAAAAGATTTGCTACTGGGCAATAACACTTCGTTGTACCTCAATATAATATGGATGTCAGCGCTCAACAGAAATAGTAACAGGCTTTTCTATACGGCGAGACACGAATATAAAAATTAGTTAGTGCAGAAAAATAAAACGTCGATGGTATCCTAACACAGGCAGGCACTAAACCTACAGCGATACAGAAATACAGGCAATAAAAATAAATGCTGACGTCTTTACAAAGTTGATTTTCCATCTCTTGCTTGGGGGTACACTCGGTCACACTATTCAATCTAATTCCTCTTCCTCTTATTTTGTTAAAAGATTTTATAGTTTATAGAGGAAATATTTATCTTAATCTTGTTACTGTTCTTAAAATATTCGTTTTTTTTTTTCCCTTGTTTCCTTTCCTCGCTGGGCTATTTTCCCTGTTGGAGCCCCTGGGCTTACAACATCCTGCTTTTCTAACAAGGGTTGTAGCCTAGCAAATAATAATAATAATAATAATAATAATAATGATGATAATGATGAAAATTGAGAGAGAGAGAGAGAGAGAGAGAGAGAGAGAGAGAGAGAGAGAGAGAGAGAGAGAGAGAGAGAGAGAGAGAGAGAGAGAGAGAGAGAGAGACATTTTTCATTTTGAAAACCTAATGAATGACAAACCCGCAATATTCACAAATTCTGTGCAAGGGCGACAAACTTATGACTGCTGAATTTGGACGCTTCATATTTTGTTCGTGTGGCACAAATAAAAATGCTAATGAACCCGGTAACTGAGTTTTCCTCAAGATAACTCAATAACTCATGCACCCGAGGATTTGAGAACTTGATTCAGATAATTTATGAAATAATAATAACTGAGGTTTTTTTTCTTTTTAGTTCATCAGCATGATGACTTGGCTTCTTACGAATACAGGAAAACATCCTTTTAGATAAATTTCTCAAGTTACTTCGACTGCCACCCGTTAAGATACTCCAGCTAGAGTTAGTAGGCCCTTTGACTGGCCAGTCAGCAACACAGTACTACAATGGATCCTTCTCTCTGTTTACGGCTTATTTTTGCTTTGCCTACAACTACACCAAAAAGCCTGGTATATTCTTTCCCCTTTCTCCTCTGTCCGCCACCACTAAGATTAAAAATCTTCTTAGCTCAAGGGGTTAACTACTGCACTGTAATTGTTCAGTGGCTACCTCTCCTCTTGACAAGAGTGGAATAGACTCCTTAGCTATGGTAAGCAGGTCTTCTAGGAGAAAGACACTAAAAATCAAACCATTGTTCTCTATTCTTGGGTAGTACCATAGCCTCTGTAGCATGATCTTCCACTGTCTTGGAGTAGAGTTCTCTTGCTTGAAGGTACACTCGGGTACACTATACTATCTCATTTCTCTTCCGTTTAATATTTTTAAAGTTTTTATAGTTTATAAATGAAAAATATATTCTAATCCTCTTCCGGTTCCTAAAATATTTTATTTCAGTTGTTCATTACTTCCCTTGTAATTTATTTCCCTATTTCCTTTCCTCACAGGGCAATTTTTACCGGTTGGATCCCTTGGGTTTATAGCATCCTGCTTTTCCTACTAGGGTTGTAGCTGAGCTAGTAATGATAATCGACATCAGTCGTTTGTGCAGATAACCATTGTCAATCCTTACAAATGTACAAGGAATGTGCTAGGAACGAAACAAGAGTACTTCCCATATAACCTAAACAGTGGCAATTGACAACAATAGGGACATTTAATAGGAATAAGGCTTTATATTTCGAGAAAATATACAAGCTCGCCCACGCTCGATCTAGCGAGTAAAACTACGTCATTCAGCCATCTAAAAGGTGAGGAAAATTTTTATACGAGTATCATGATTAAAATCTTACTTAAAAATAAAATTTATCCCAAATATTTTTTCCACGACTGACAATGAATATGCGATGATATTAAGGTAATTACTTTCTATTTTCAATACCGAATCTTACCCACAAAGCCAATTTTATCAATCTTTTCCAGGTAAAATGAAAGGGATATATTTTGGAAGCTTATCAATGAATAATCATTGTAAAATCTTAACGACTTTTTCACGTCATAAGCAAGAAATATAATTTCCTATGTGCAGATTCATCTATAATCATAATTCCATCATATACAGAAAACCTAATATTCACCATCCATCAGATAATAGGCAAAAACATATATATTTCTTATATTTGATCAGAGGTAACTTTTAATATTACAAAATCTGACACTAACGCCAATTCATCTGCTATTTTCTTCACTTTGATTTCTATTCCTATTCACAAATAGACTTCCAATTCTGAGCATCTGATTTTACAAGTAAAGTTTAAACAGAAACAGTAATAATAATAATAATAATAATAATAATAATAATAATAATAATAATAATAATAATAATAATAATAATAACAGCTTTGTTACCTATAAGATCTTCCAAAGACGAAATTCAGCCATGCCATGTTCACAGACATGTTTTATCTCTTTATCTATTTTCACTTTTCGAGAGTTTCTTTCTTATTAGAAAAAAATAATTTGCTGAAACCTTCAAAAAAATTCTTAGAAAATTCAATAAATAGCTTATCTATTGGCAAAGATCAAATTTTATTCTTCCTTTTTAATAAGTGACGTATTTTTTTATTTACAGATATTAAAATCAAATATTTCTTTTTATCTCGGCATCACAAAAAAAATATGAGGAAATTCCAGTTTTAAAAATCATTAATACTTATATAATTGTGAAAACAATCACCATATTGTGACAATTGTGAGCGAAAGAATCCATAAAAAAAATGATTGCGTTTTAAAACATAACATAGTTGTATTATTGTAGTCTCCAATTTAGTTTACTATTATCATCATTGTTATATGTGGACTAAATTCTAAGAATATCATATCATAGGACCTGCGAGGAAGGTTATTTTACATAAAGGAAAAAGTGTTTAGTTACAGTTCCAGTTTCATCAAAATAGATGCTCACCAAAACGTCAGCTTGGCAAGCACAATCACCCACTGTGGCGCCCAAGCACAGCAGTGGCCTCCCCAGTAAACAGCTTAAACTCACAGTCCAGGGCAGGGATCGATCTGTTGCCATGCGAATGCTAGGCGAACACGTTACCATAGCACTAGCCAGGAGGCATTACCATTAACATCATTTTTAAACGTTGATTAAATGTTATGTATATTATATTAAAGGACTTACGAGGAAGGTAATTTTCACATATGAAATGATAATGTTGTGATTAAAACAATGTAATGATGTGTATCTCAAAGATGTTGTCATCAACGTGTGTGGTGGCCGATGTGGTAACGTACCTGACTGGTGAACGACAGACTGGGGTTCGAGTCCCCCCCCCCCCTCATTTGTTCCTTTGGTCGTTGCAATCTCACCATCTTTGTGAGCTAAGGATGGTATGTTTGTGGGAACCTACAGGTTTATCTCCTGATTCCTCAGCAGCCATTGCCCTGTCATTGGTCCTAGCTTGGGTGGAGAGGGGTCTTGAGCGCTTATCATATGCATATATGGTCAGTCTCTTGGGCATTGTCCTGCATGCTAGGGCAACGTCACTGTCCCTTGCCTCTGCCATTCATGAGCGGCCTTTAAATCTTTAAACCTATATAGGAAGGCTACACCTCCTGAAATCTATGTTACCAGTAACTTTCTCTTTAGCGATTTTAATCTGCAAACAATGAAGCAGTGTCGTCACAATGATTCATTTGCATAATGGTTCTGCTCCTTTTATGTCTTCTGTAGAGTGGATTAAACACTGGCCTGGCTTGGCTTGCTTCAGTGGTCCAAGAGGAGGAGGTGGTCACAATGAGCATCATCATTATTACTGATCTCCTATTGAAAATATATTCTTAAACGAGAATTCTAGGGACACTTATTTGCATTCAATTCATGTTGTAATTACTATGATTATATTAGTTTGTTTATAATTATACTTGTTCGCATTTACAGAAGTGTCTTTATTCCCTTCTGAGAATGCGGTATGAATCTTTCATTCTAACTAGAAAAGTAATGTGTGCAGACCTCCGCCACGGTAGCTCATTTCTCGAAACCAGCTTGCCTTTCCCAGAATCAATCTAGACCGTAGGCGTATTTGAAGTCTGTGTGACAACCATGAGCGAACTTGGGGTTAAGGTTAGTGTTAATTCGGTCGACCTTTTGCTCGTCCTTGACCTAGCACTTTCAAAATTGAATAACTTCCATGTCTCAACATAACAATTAATCCCTGAAAGTTTCACTGCTCTATGAGTACAATTGTGGCCAGGAAGTTGTTCACAAACAAACACACAAACGGACAAAAATAAGGGGGGCGAAAACCTAACTTCCTCCCATCTTCGTTGGTAGAGGATATAATACTATGCTCAATTCTGTGACCTCATTATTCTTCCTACTATAATCCCAAGGTCTGTTATAACAGTATAATGACTTTAGGATTAGGTTCCTTGGGATATTAACATGACTAAAACGACAACAGTCGTAAATTCATTGGTAGTTGTCCACCCATGAAATTGCACATATGATATTGCCTAGCACGTTCTGTACTGGCGGTCACCCGTCCATAAGCGGACCGAAAATAAAGTTGTTTAACCTAACAGGTAGAATGGCCATCATTATATAAACCATACTGAAAACGATAACTTATTTTCTTTTCTCACTGGGCTATTTTCCCTGGTTGGAGCCCCTTGGGTTTATAGCATCCTGCTTTTCCAACTAGGGTTGTAGCTTAGATGATGATGATAATAATAATAATAATAATAATAATAATAATAATAATAATAATAAGAAGAAGAAGAAGAACAACAACAACAATAACAATATTAATAACAATAATAATAATAAATATAAATAAAAATAATAATAATAACAATAATAATAATAGTAAATATAATAATAATACGTTTTTTTTTTTTTTTTTTTTTTTTTGCAAAAAGGTGAATTCGATACTTCCACTTTCCAAAAATAGAAAGTGAAAATATGATCAATATCCTCAAGATGCAACTCAAAGGTAACGGGATACGTGCATAGCATTTCAAAAGCCAAATATTAACTCCTACGGTTTGTTATAGGAAATAAAAAAACTCTTACCCTCATGTATAAAGTAATTTT
>NC_090761.1:20428874-20441374 GCF_036898095.1 Palaemon carinicauda
AGTCAAATGACACTCCAAAAATAAGTCAAAATGAAACCCAATAAGTCAAAATTACACCCTAAAATTTAGTCAAAATAACACCCCGCACAAAAAGTCAAAATTACGCCCCATAAGTAAGTCAAAACAACACCCCAGGATACGTCAAAACGATGATGATTTACATTTCTAAGTATGAACTGAATGCGAAGTTGGTGTTGGTACAGACTGAACACGATCAATGACCCATTGTGAAATATTCGTCCTGATATTTGATGCATCACCAATAATATATTTTTGGTAACAACTGGTTCAAGTTACATAATAGAGAGAGAGAGAGAGAGAGAGAGAGAGAGAGAGAGAGAGAGAGAGAGAGAGAGAGAGAGAGAGAGAGTTTAAAATTTTGCTCAATGACAAGCCATGACTACTGACAGCCAGGGGCTCTCACATCAAAGGCACGTTTTGATTTTGATAACCTGCTGAAACAATTAAATTGTGAATGTAAAACCATTATTTCCTACTACAAGAGTGAAATCATCACTTCCTCAAAGCAACCCCATTTCTTTATTGTTAATGGAGAGAGAGAGAGAGAGAGAGAGAGAGAGAGAGAGAGAGAGAGAGAGAGAGAGAGAGAGAGAGAGAGAGAGAGAGAGAGAGAGAGAGAGGGGGGGGGGTCACTTAGCACGAGCTACGAAAACGAAATTTGTGGATGTAATTTCACCTTTTGCTATTAAATACCGTACTGTTTCAACCCTCCTGATTTTGTAAAGGTAATTCATAATCCATATTTCTAAAGTCACATCTGGTGGGTGTTAACTTAGACTTACAGTAAAGAATTGTATTCTTGCATACATTTAGAGAAACATGCACAAGAGGAAATAAAAATCTTTTATTGTGTTTGGGGAACTTTAGCGAGAAATAAAGCATCCATTATTCCATTCTATTTAGATTTCAGTTTTGAATTTCAATGACACCCCAGGTACCTCCACGCAAGAGATAAACTTTTTCATTTGGTGTTTTGAGTTATTTGTTAGTTAGTTAAACAAGGGTCAGATTTTCCTAGGGATCTGTGCATCGTAACATCCAAGAAGCCAGGGCAATATTACATAAGGTTCTCAACTTACAAAAATTCATAGATACAAACACAAAGCCAACTGAAATAAAAATTCATAATGAACTACTGTAATAAAACAGTAGCATATAATTCAACGCAGAAAGCAAGAGGACAATTGCAATATTGCAATATTTGCTGACTTTTGCAACTGAAAATCGTAGGCTTATGAGTTAGGTGAAGCCCAATTTGTTAAAAATTTACCGCAAAGAAAATAAAAAACGGTAAAATGCCTTGAATAATTTTTTCCAAGCATTTACCGTTTTAAAAACGGTTATATTGACCTTAATGAGTGATAATACTGTCACCACCAGTATATGATAAAGTAGGGTAAAAATTACGGGCGCCTGTATTTTACTTAAATATGGCTGAGAATCGTATATTATAACTGAGACTTCCCTATTAATATTAAGGGTTTTTAAGTGCCCTAGTCAAAAATTTAACGAAATTCTTCTTACAAACAGCTTCTTGGATTCTATGTTTTTAAGTTGAGGACATTCTGTATTCCTTTGATGGTGAAAACACTTTTATATAATCTATTGGAGAAATCAACGACAAACGCATACTACATCTATCAATACTCAGACAAGCTTTAGTGATACAGGGAGCCGGACTTCACGAAAGTTACCACTACGACAATTTTGTTTGGAAACTTTCCCATCCTGATCTTGACATGAATGTAAACGTAAACGGAGGAGAAAGAAAGAAGGGGGGTAGGGTAAACCGGTTGGAAACATGAAACTTTATACACTTATGCAAACTCCAAGACAGGGTGGAAATGAATGACAATGACGTAGGCTCAATGCCTTTGCTTTAAAAATATATTGGTTATTATTATTACTATTATCATTCTTTATTATTATTATTAGCTAAAATACAACCATATCTGGAAAAGCAGGACGCTATAAGCCCAATGGCACCAAAAAGGAAATATAGCGCAATGAGGAAATATAATAAGAAAATAAATAACCTACAACAGAATGAATAAAAATAAAAATATTTTAAAAACAGTAACATTAAAATAAATCCTTCATAGGCAAACTATAAAAACTTAAAAAATAAACTATAGGGAGAAAAATGAGATAGAATAGTGTAACCGAGTGTTATTTACAATTCCAATATTGATTGATTGATTGATTATCAGTTACCTGGTATCCTGACATCTAAGGTCATTGACACCGATACACTCCCAATAATATGGCCTGCATGTTGTATGCAGTAATGTGTACTACTAGGCCAGAAATTTAACCTACATGTGAAAAAAAGTCCAGAAATATATTAACATATATATATATATATATATATATATATATATATATATATATATATATATATATATATATATATACAGTATATATATATATATATATATATATATATATATATACAGTATATTATATATATATATATATATATATATATATATATATATATATATATATATATATATATATACAGTATATATATATATATATATATATATATATATATATATATATATACATACTGTATATATATATATATATATACTGTATATATATATATATATATATATATATATATATATATACATACTGTATATATATATATATATACATACTGTATATATATATATATATATATATATATATATATATATATATATATATATATATATATATATATCGATAAGTCTTCAGGAGCATATAACTTCATTAAATGCAATGTGTAACCGCGTAACCAAGTTTTTATTTTTTTTATTTTTGCATAGGTTCAGAAAAACAATTGACAACAGATCTTTAAAATATTGTGAGGGCAGAAGTGGGTCAAAATGAGTCACAAGAAGCAGAGGCTAAATACTCCACAAATACTAGAAGTTTTACTCCAGCTGTGACCATGTTGTGGAATGATCTTCCGAATTGGGTAGTTGAATCGGTAGAACTTCATAAGTTCAAACTTGCAGCAAATGTTTTTATGTCGAACAGGCTAACATAAGTCTCTTTTTATAGTTTATATATGAAAGATCTATTTCAATGTTGTTTCTGATTTTAAAATATGTTACTTAAATTGTACATTACTTCTCATATAAGGTATTGTTTTCCTTTCCGCACTAGGCTATTTTTCCTTGTTATAGCCCTTGGCCTTATGGCATCCTGCTTTTCCAACTATGTAGCTTAGCTAGTAGTAGTAGTAGTAGTAGTAGTAGTAGTAGTAGTAATAAGTAGCAGTAGTAGTAGCAATGGTAGTATAAGTAATAATAATAATAATAATAATAATAATAATAATAATAATAATAATAAAGGTACATATGTCGAATGTTTGTAGCACATACTCTAAAACAACTCGACTTCGGTCATTACATTTATCTATGCCATAAACACAGCTGACTATGAAACATCCACCCAACGACAAAATATCTGACACACTGTACTTTCTTTTAGTTTCAAAATTATATTCATTTCGGTCCAAAATATATTCTAATTACGCTGAAAGGAGGAAAAAAAGCATAGCAAATATCAACAAAGGTAAGGATCTCTAAATTAAACTACCTAATCATATTTTCTCTTTAAGGGGAGGAGAAATATAATGTTGAAGAAGCTGAACAGCAATGTGGGGAGAGACTAAAACGAAAAAACGTTAAAGAAAAAATTGTGGAGAGCATCCCTGACTCCGGAGTACCTGTTGTTAAGTAATTCATTGATTCAAGAAACACAAACACACACAACATAGAAAAGCAATGTCACAAATTCAACGAAATGCCGGAAAATATCACCAGCCAAGACTATTTCCAATAATATACCTAAAAGTCAAAGTTCCGCAATCAATGCGAAACAACAAATGCGAATGTAATAAGGGCAGATATAAAATACTACTAATGATACGACAGTAAAGAAAATGAACTTTTAGCATATCAGCAGATACGTACATATATCCACCCAGACAAAATTGATGATAAATTCTTACATACCTTCACCGATTTACGCAAATGAAATAGCGCTCTCATAAGTACAATTATTCAGCTGTAATACTAAACAAAACTCGATATACTAACCCCGATTAAACAAGAATTGTGAACGTTTATCAATATACCTATGTTTTTATGTGTAACTAAACAAACCACTTACGATAAACAAAAAATATGAAAAGTGCACAGTCCAATTGATATATAAATAACCATTGCAGTTCAAATTCGTGGTCACCCAACAGGTATGACAAGAGAAACTGAAATCAATATTTTGTTACCAAACTGACCAACAGATGGCACTATACTCATTTTTTTTTAATGTGGCGCATTTGCATGGACTCGCAGGGGGTGCCTTTTTAGGAAGATGGTATAAGCTCAGGGGCTCCAACAGGGAAAATAGCCCAGTGAGGAAAAAAAAAGAAAGATCAAATATTTTAAGAACAGTAACATTAAAACAAATATCGCCTAAATAAACTATAAAAACTTTAACAAAACAAGAGGAAGAGAAAATGATTGAATACTGTGCCCGAGCGTACCCTCAAGCAAAAGAACTCTACCTCAAGACAATGGAAGAATTTGGTACAGAGGCTATGTCACTACCGAAGACTAGAGAACAATTAACTTATCAGGTTTGCATAGCCAACGTCAATCGAAGCGTATAGCAAGGGAAAAGGGATGTTACCAGTAGACATTACCTCAGAACTATTGACTCGAAGCTCTAGCCTCAATACTATAGGCCGGGTTTATCACATTTCTCCAATAAAGAATCAGTGACAAAGTATTTTCAGAAAGGAAATGTATTGAATAAAGCACTACTTTAAAGGCTTCAAGGTCGCTCATGAATGGCAGAGGCATGGGACAGTGACGTTGCCCTAGCAAGCATCCCAATGCCCTAGAGACAGACCATATATACATATGATAAGCCCCCAAGCCGGTCCCCATCTCCATCCAAGTTAGGACTAGGGAGGGCCAGGCACTGACTGCTGATGACTCAGCAGATAGACCTACAGGCTCCCCAAAACCCCAATCCTTAGCTCACAAGAATAGGAGGTTGCGGCGCCCAAAGGAACAAACGAGGTTGAGTGGTACTCGAACCCGTCTGGCAATCACAAGGCAAAAACGTTACCAACAGGCCACCACAACTTTAGTATAAAAAAAAGAAAACAGTTATCGTCAAACCGCTATTACTATTTAAGTCACGAGCATCGAAATTATATGCCTAATCATATTAAACCAATTAGCTTTGCTGGAATATTTAATGTAAATGTTCTAAGCTATAGGTTGGCCAGGACACCAGCCACCCCTTGAGATATTACCGCTAGAGAGTTAGTGTGTCCTTTTGACTGGCCAGATGGTACTACATTGGTTCCTCTCCCTGGTTGCGGCTCATTTTCCCTTTTCCTACACATACACCGAATAGTATGCCCTATGGTTTCCACATTCTTCTCGGTCTCTATACACTTGACAACACAGATTACCAAACAATTTTTCTTCGCTAAAGGGGTTAACTACTGCACTGTTTTTGTTCAGAGGCTACTTTCTCTTGGTTAGAGTAGGGGTTAACTACTGCACTGTATTTGTTCAGAGGCTACTTTTTCTTGGTTAGAGTAGAGGAGACTCTTTTGCTTTGGTAAGCAGCTCTTCTAGGAGAAGGACACTGAAATCAAACCATTGTTCTCTAGTCTTGGGTAGTGCCATAGCTTTTGTACCATGGTCTTCCACTGTCTTGGGTTAGAGTTCTTTTGCTTGAGGGTACACTCGGACACACTGTTCTATCTTATTTCTCTTCCTCTTTTTCTTGTACGTTTTTATAGTTTATTTTAATGTTGTTACTTTTTTTTGACGTTTTTATAGTTTATCTTAATGTTGTTACTCTTCTTAATACATATTATTTCAATTGATCATTACTTGTCTTGTACAGTAGTTTATTCATTTACTTGTTTCCTTTCCTCACTGGGCTATTTTACCCTGTTGCAGCCCTTGAGCTTATAGTATCCTGCTTTTTAAACTAGAGTTGTAGCTTGGATTGTATTAATAATCATAATAATAACAATAACAACACCAATAATAATAATAATAATAATAATAATAATAATAATAATAATAATAATAATAATAATAATAATAATAATGTTAGGGCGTGGTCTTCTCCCATGGAAGGCACTTCCGCGTCCATGCGATCTCATTTAATAGCGCTGTTCATATTCAGAAAGGTTATCCCGCCACTCGCCTTCCCTGGTCTTTTAAGTACGTTTGTAAGGTGATTTGTTTGATCTATTTACGAACTGCAGCAGTGAAATTTTCAAGTGTTTTCACGGTGCATAATTACGATTATTATACATAATATATGTATACATATACAGTAATTCTACTGTATATATAATCATTATACTGACTACTAATTCATATACACTCAAAACTATACGGTGCAAGTTCCACAGATCTATGGTTTCCAATGGAACACCCTAAAATAAAAGAGAATTTTGAGAATTATTACTCCAGGTCGTTGACACAGATCTAATGAAAGTACCCCCTTCATTCTATATATAGATAATCTAAATCTAAAATCAATTATTCATAATTAAACATAATTCACCTTTCAAGTTCCGTAACAATCAGACTTTACAGGAAGTATTAATATGAGAAAGAAGGAAAGAAGTGCCGACTTCAATGTTTGTAATGCAAACATCATTTCGTGATTTAAATCCTTTCATCGTTTATCGATGTCGTCTCGTAAGTTTGAGAAGATGAGGGAAAGTATTATTATTATTACAAGCCAAACTAGAACCTTAGTTGGAATATCAGGATGCTATAAGCCCAAGGGCTCCCACAGGGAAAAATTATTATCATTTCATTACATGTCTAACTACAACCCTAGTTGGAAACGCAGGATGTTATAAGTCCAAGGGCTACAACATGGAAAAAGTATTATTATTAT
Source organism: Palaemon carinicauda (assembly GCF_036898095.1). Taxonomy (NCBI): domain Eukaryota; kingdom Metazoa; phylum Arthropoda; class Malacostraca; order Decapoda; family Palaemonidae; genus Palaemon; species Palaemon carinicauda. The sequence continues at coordinate 20,435,844 of NC_090761.1, forward strand.
TATTATTATCATTATTCCTATCACAAGCCAAACTACAACCTTAGTTGGAAAAGCAGGATGCTATAAGCCCAAGGGCTCCAACAGGGAAAGTTTATTATCATCATTATTACAAGATAAACTACAACTCCGGTTTTAAAAGCAGGATGGTATAGGGCCTAGGCTAAAAGGCTTCAAAGGGGAAAAATAGCCCAGTGAGGAGAGGAAATAAAAAAATAAATAAACTTGAAGTGAAGTAATGAACAATCAAAATAAAATGTTTCAAGAACAAACAGCATTAAAACAGATCTTTCATATATAAACTATAAAAAGATATCAACTACACAAGAGAAAACGTAGTTTCTTATTTCCGGTTTGGATAACATAAGGGGAAAAATATTGCCAAAATTCCCTCTACTTGTATTGTAAGAAAAAGCTCGAGGCTTAACTCCGCTCCATCATGTATGGCGATAACGTGTCCTCCTCCTCCTCCTCCTCCTATGTTAGGAACGTGGAAGCTATATATATAACACGCTGTCATGAAAACAGGTCCAGGCTCTCTCCTGTTGGAAAAACAACATAGCCAATAGCCTTTATGTATCACTAATGAAGTCATTGCAGGTAATAAAAACAATTTAATTGGTTCGACCATCCTGTAAACAGTGTTCTCTTTGACGCGATGCAAGAGGAACAGATGAAAGGAAGCCGCAGAGAGAGAGAGAGAGAGAGAGAGAGAGAGAGAGAGAGAGAGAGAGAGAGAGAGAGAGAGAGAGAGAGAGAGAGAGAGAGCAGAACACAGTCGGTTAGAGAGGCGTATGAAATTATGTCAGAACGGTGTTCAAGTAACAGCAACATGAAGTAATGTAAACCCTTTGAATAAAGAACACTACTTATACAATAACACAGAATCTGTCAGTGTAACAACACAATTGAACAATGGGCAATGCAAATATATCGATATGTTTTCTCTACTAAGAACTATAATTGTCCAAGTACTAATACATAATGCCTCAGTACTTTACTTCAACAACAAAAGCTGGCCCAAATGCAACAACAAATCTATCTGTCGCAACTACATTTCCAGCAATGTCTAACAGAGCAACCTTGTTACAGCAGTTACCTTCTCTCTTGATTTGATGGACTCGAAATTGTCAATTCACACACAGTACACTTTCGTAACTAATATCCACGGCTATGAGGGTACACTCGGGCACACTATTCTATCTAATTTCTCTTCCTGTTGTTTTGTTAAAGTATTTATAATGTATAAAGGAAATATATATTTTTGTTGGTATTATTCTTAAAATATTTAATTTTTCTTGTTTCCTTTCCTCACTGGGCTATTTTCCCTGTTGGGGCCTTTGGGCTTATAGCATCCTGCCTTTCAAACTAGGGTTGTAGCTTAGCACTTAATAATAATAATAATAATAATAATAATAATAATAATAATAATAATAATATGATAAACCTAGCCATGTGAAATGTTATGGGTATATACCGTAGATTTAAACAACTTTGCATAGGTATCACAACTACTTTGTACAAACACTGTAGTAAATTTGAAATGTGGCATTGGAGCAATGGAAAAAGGAAGGGGGATAGCGTTTCCATCTGCGTATCTCAGATTTCGCTCATTCAAACGAATAGAAAAGACTGAAAATATCAAAACTGACTGAAACACCTGACATAGTCGTATATACCTGAATACTGAACTGCACAACTCACATTATCATTAGAGTTTCTAGCCAAGCTACTACCCTAGTTGGAAAAGCAAAATGCTGCAAGCTTAAGAGCCCAGAAAAAAAAAATGCGCAAAATTGGAAAGATGGGTAACATATGATGTATAAAAACAGACTTCTGTCAACCGATTTAAAAGAAAAGTATTTGCACCAAGTTTGAATTCAAAAGTTCCCGTGATTCAACTATCTGATTGAGAAGCCGGAAAGTAAAACTTTCTTGGATACTGCGTAGTATTGAGCCTCTTGAAATGAGAGGCAAGTTTAATGGTTTAAAAGCCACTCATGAATAGCAGAGGCAAGGGAGAGTGACTTAGCCCTATCAAGCAGGACAATGCCCTAGAAATTGACCATTGATACACGATCAACGCCTAAGCCCCTCTCCACCCAAGCTAGGAGCAGGGAGGGCCAGACAATGGCTGCTGATGACTCAGCAGGCAGACTAATAGGCTCCCCCAAACTCCCCAACCTTAGCTCACAGGCATAGCAAGGTCGTAGACACTAATTGCACTAACGAGACTGAGCAGGCCTCGAACCCCCGACTGGCAAACACCAGGCAGAGACGTTACCAATCAGGCCACAAAAGGGAATCTTTTTCATGGTGGCGACAGAGAACCTAAATCCTGTTGTTTAAGAGAGATAATGAAGAACTTTACTGAATTAATCATAATAAATTATGCAGTTTATATATTCAGAAGGAGATAGGCCCTCTCCGACGATTATCTAAGATGTGATCCTAAACTAAATTGGTTTAATTCCAATATGAAAATCTTCCAGGTGATCTGGGGTGTGATAAATTAGCTTTATCAAAATATAATAAATCTTGGATAATGAAAAATACCTAGTTACTAAAAAGGTTAAGTGCAGAAATTTAAAACTAAATAGAAAATTACTATATATTTCTATATTGAAATGACTTGATACCAAAATGATTAGGAACAAGTTTCCTTAATGAAATGTTTTCATTCCCAAATAAATGAATTTCAAAATCAATAACAAAACCTTGATAACGGAATAGTTTCCTGCTAAAACAGCAGAATCTCTCTCTCTCTCTCTCTCTCTCTCTCTCTCTCTCTCTCTCTCTCTCTCTCTCTCTCTCGTCTTTTGCTTAAAAGCAAACCTGCATGTGCGAAGAGTTTATCATGTGATATTTCATGCATTCTGGTAAGCAAGCACTGTAAAACCTAAAGTAGATATGAATATGTGCTTTCGGTGTATAATCTATTATTCTAAAAGAATTACTGTTTCATATTCTTGACAATAATTGTTGCCTTACTAATATTACATATCATACTACTCGTAAGTATTGGATAGAGGAGAAAGAGAAATCAGAATATACCTGAAATTACTTACTAGACAGACATTAAGGTATCTATGAGATGCAGTATAGTAATCCAAGTTCTTATTCCATATGTTTATCAGATCTAAAACCGTTGTTATAAAGATATCATCTTATTAGCGCTGACATGTCCTTCTCCACTGCTATTCGGAAACCTTGTGATCATGATTGTTGTAGTTACAGTTATTACCAAATAAATAAATAAATACGGAGGAAGGCAGATGGTCCCTTCGAAAGTTAAATAAATTTCCATTTTCATACAGTGTGGGTTATTTTATTTATCATAAATACACGGAAAATTGTGTATTTTTTATTTCATTACCAATGATATTACTGTGGCCGATCTTGGCTCCTTAGTCTTCACGTGTTATATCTTTCTAATAACACCTCATCTCTCAATGAGCCTAAATAATATATAAGGTAATAAAAGTACTATGAAGACTACCCTTTGTTTCATACACGTTGGCAAATTGGAATAACATTACTGCATGTACATAGATATTGAAAGAAGTAGGGCACTTCGTTATTACAGTTGTAATGTACACACATGTGCATCCTCGCTATTATTATTTTTATCAAAACACTCTTTTTTGTATGCAATACGACATTCACATTTTGCATTTATAATTAAAAGTAAGGATTGATTATTTATTGTACGCACATTATATATAAATGTACTTCACATCGTAAGGGCAAATAACTAAAAAAATGCCTTCACAAGATATTTACAAACTTTCAACAAGTTATAAGTATTGACCCAATATCTGAAATAGGGAATTTTATTACTTTTCACAAGCTATAATTTGCCAGGATGATTTTTAACAGTTTATAAGCCTTCTAATACAATATCATTAGGTACTACACTGTATGTAGGCCTTGTAATACAGTAGTGTTAGATACTATGTGCAGGCCTTCTAATACAGTAGTGTTAGAGACTATGTACAGGCCTTCTAATAGAGTATTGTTAAATACTATGTGCAGGCCTTGTAATATAATATTGTCAGGTACTAATTTTAGGCTTTCAATTAAAGTACTGTTAGGTACTGCTTGTAAGCCTTCTAATACAGTAGGCCTATTGATATATACTGCTTATAGACTTTCAAATACAGCTCTGTTAGATACTGCTTGTAAGCTTTCTAATACAGTACTGCTAGGTACTGAGTATAGGCTTTCTAATACAGTACTCCTAGGTACTGTTAGTAGGCTTTCTAATATAGTACAGTTAAGTACCGCTTGTAGCCCTTCTAATACAGTAGGCCTATTGATACATATATTACTTAAAGGCTTACAAATACCGTATTGTTGGGTACTGCTTGTAAGCTTTCTAATACAGAACTGTTAGGTCGTGCTTGTAGGCCATCTAATAGTTTTGGTAAATACTGCTTGTAGGCTTTAAAATCCAATTACATTTACGAATTTGGACTATAAAGCAGGGCGCAGGGGCTGGTAAGACCATTCACCGAAGATAAACAGGGAAAAAATTCAGAAGTTGAACTATGAAGTAAAGTTAGAAGAAAGAAATTGGGAATGGATTGTGCGAAGTGATTATTGGATGTTAACAGAGAGGCAAGGTGAATGCAAGAAAAGTTTATTCAATAGATAACGAACTTATAAACAAGCAGTTGAGGGGAAGAATGTTCCAAAAATTCAAACGACTAAAACATGCGATGGCAAGCTTAAACGGGTTGTTATAATTATCAGTGTGGGAGAGAGAGCGATATATATATATATATATATATATATATATATATATATATATATATATATATATATATATATATTATATATAATACATATATATATATATATATATATATATATATATATATATATATATATATATATATATATACATAAATATATATATATATATATATATATATATATATATATATATATATATATATATATATATATATATATATATATATATATATATATATATAAAGGCTACAACACTACACTGTATGAGCGTGTATAAAACACTTGACGTAAAGGAGGTATAATATTACAAGGAAATAAAGTACGTGCAGCTGAAAGTGAAAGAAGCGCACAAAAAGGCTCTTAAGTAATGCCTACAGTACACCGCGTGAGGAGTACAGATGGCACTAGAACCGTTCGGGGAGACTAAGAAGAAGCAAGAATTCTAGGTCTAATACCACCAAATTTCAGTGGCTACTTTTCTTTTGGTAAGGGTAGAAGAGAATCTTTAGCCATGGTAAGCAGCTCTTCTACGAGAAGGACACTCCAAAATCAAACCATTGTTCTCTTGTCTAGGGTAGTGCCATAGCCTCTGTACCATGGCCTTCCACTGTCTTGGGTTAGAGTTCTCTTGCTTGAGGGTACACTCGGGCACACTATTCTATCTAATGTCTCTTCCTCCTGTTTTGTTAGTTTCTATAGTTTATATTGGAAATATTCATTTCAATGTTACACTCCTTAAAATATTTTATTATTCCTTTTTTCCTTTCCTCACTGGG
>NC_090761.1:20446374-20463874 GCF_036898095.1 Palaemon carinicauda
AGAGAATTTACCTTAAGGTACCAGAATTCTAACTCCTGGAGCGAGTATCCCTCGTGAAAGGGATATCGCGACATATCAGAGGACGTATTCTAGACACGTCACATGGCAATCTACTACCTAAATAGAGATTCGTCTCGTAAGAGGGAGATTGACGAGATACGAATTCGGGAAGAAAAAGGGGGGAGCCGCTCCCAAGGCCTCCCAATCCCCCGATTCGTATGCGTGCCTGGCGCCAATCCTGGCGCCATCTGTATTCCTTTTTGCGTAGCTTAACAACTCGGTGTTTTTTCCTGTTTTTCTCGCAAATCTTGGATTTATTCAGCTTTTCATGGCTTCTCCGTCTTCGTTGGCCTCGGATAAGTTGAGTATAGTGTCTGTTATGTATAAATGTAGGCTCTTGGTAAAATTTTGAGTGATTAATAGGATTAATCTTTGATACAAGAGCCGTAGCCTACCAGAGGTGTCCTGGACACTGTCACTCGCTAGGTATAAATTAGTTAGTCAGAGTGACATTCCTGGTTGTTTTGCTTAATAAATTTTAGCTATTTAGCGTTACATAGGATTTCCTTTCGTGCTTAGTATTATTTGGCGAAGTATTCGCCATTCTGGCCTACGCTAGGCCATGTAGCCTAGTCGTTTGGTCCTAGTACTTAATGCATGATTTTGGTTTTTCCGAGTGTAATTAAAAGTTTATTAAAGCTTTAGGCTATATTTTATACAATTTAGACTGTGTGGAATATTTCCAAGATTGTATACGTGAGAGTTTCGGTGAATTAGGTAATCGATTCTCTTGGTGCCTAGGTTAATTGCTTATGGAGCCTTAGTATACTTTATTATTCTCCCCGGTTGCTTTCTTTTCTTCGGAGAAGGTATGCAATCCCTTTCCCTCTGTTTAAGCCTTGGGCTTATCCCTAAGTGGTTTTTTCCGAATTTATTTTCGATAAAACTATACTAGGGTGTTACTGTACCTTCCTGTTCCAGCAAAGTCTGGTTCAAAGAGGGACAGAACAACAGAGTTTTTTAGTCTGGTCCGTGTTGTCTGGCTTGGGGCAGAGTTCCCCTCGCTGACCTAACACTTTTAAAGGGAGCTTAGCTCCCTTAGGTCACTATCGAAGGTTTCTGTAGTATGATTCCTCCCTTTGTGATCGACCAGACTAAAGTCCTGTTGCTGTTCTTGGGGAGGATAAAATCTTCCCTTGGGAATAGCAACGCCTTCCTTGCTTTGGTGCTTTGGAAGCTGGCAAGTATTGCTGGCCCTTTCCCTTAGATCTCCCTTAGGCTAAGACAGAGTTCTTGGCTGCGGGTGATCTGTCACTAAAGCAAGGTTGGCAGGACCCTTTTGTCCCTTCCCCCTCTATCTCCGTAATGGCCTTGCCATTACTGTACTGTACCCTGCCGGCCGGCAGAGCTGGCCGGCAGGGGTATTACTGTACTGTACGTCATTCTACTTCTGGACCTAGTATAGGTTGGGATGTGGAATTGACTAAGGCCATTGCCGGCCGGCTGAGATGCTGGCCGGCAAGGGCCTTATGTTTTCGAGTGCTGCCCGGACCTCTCTTGGTCCCTCATCCATGCCTGCCGACAGAGCCGGACGGCATTGGTCAAGGAAGCCTGAATTAAGTTTCTCCCCTTCCTTATATGCACTCTTTCGGTTGCCGGGCTTTGGGGGTCGTGTACACTCTTATCCCGGCATCCATTCTATTTTCTTCTAGTGCTGTACCTGTCCCGGCTGCCGGCCTATGAGGCAGACAGCCGGGCAGGTGTAGTCTTCTGGTTCTTTTGCTGCCGGCTGGCATTGGTCTTGTACCTTTGCCGGCCGGCTTATGTCAGTCCTTGTCTGCCGGTCACCAAGAGTGTGGCCGGCAGCTAGGTACTACCTTGTGTAGTTACTGGCCGGCAGTCATTGCCGGCCAACACTGGCTGTTGCTGGCCGGCAGTTACTGCCGACGGCACAAGCATTTGAACCAGAAGGCTGCCGCCCTATAGCTGTTAAGTAGTATACTTTAAAGCTAATTGTGGTGTGTGCCGGCCGGCAAAGGCAGGCCGGCACACATCCTCCTATACTGTACTAGTATTCTTCTGTATAGCATATACAGTAAGAAGAAAACTATAGTAAAAGTTTAGGTACAGCACTGTATCTTCTAACACTATTGTGTTTTCTTGCACAGCCCTTTGCTGTTGCCCTCAGACAGGAAGCAGAGTCTTCCCCGTCTATTATCCAGGATTTTAAAATCATTGCCTAGGTGTGAGCTCCACCTGTTTCCTCTGGAAACCTTGCATTGGTTACTCTAGTAGAGATAAACCAATTTTGATTTTATTATCTGGAAAGCTGCAACAATGGGTTGTGAGGGAAACACAAGTGTGTGTCTTTCCTTTATGAATTGTTATGCTATACTATGCATATCCAGTGATACATAGTTCACTTGATACTCATGGAAATTTTTTCTCTTTACAGGAGGACCCTCCGAAGTGCGGAAATGTTTTCTGCAATGTCCGTAGCAGGAACCTCTGCGGACATGAGTGTTGTAGGAGACACGCAGCATGCGCTGTCTCCAAGGATGATCTCCAGTATTGGGACCCTCAGGTATGTACTGTATGCACTAACCTGATTACTGAGGCTTTTGATTCCCCTAGAACGACGGAATCAAGGGATATAGCTAGGGAAAAGCTCCGTACTTGGGTAAGGGGCTTCAAGAAGAACACCTCTGGCCCTTATCTTCCTAGTGAGAAGATGAGGGCGTATCTTTTTCCCCAGGCATCAGCTGAAGCAGTGATTCCCCAGCCTCAAGAGGAGATCCCCCAAGACCTAGTCCAGGTGGACGAGGAAGTCGCAGATGCGATGCAAGACATCCAGTTGTGTGACAGGATGTCTGATGTGGACGAAGGTTTGGAAGAAGACCTCCTGGCAGAAGGTCAGGATCAAGTTCAAACCCCGGATGTCGCAGAGGATGGGGTCGACGAGGTGTCGGCTACTCCGGTTCAGATGCCGGAGCCCATCCCCTCAACATCCGCTGGTCTCCCAGTAGAACTGGGACAGGCCCTCTCTTCGATTGTTGGAATGATCCAACAAATGCAGAAGGAGAATCAGGAGAAGGCGGCTGCAATGGAACTGCGTATGCAGTCCCTAGCAGAATCACATGGGCCCCGGAAAAGGCTCAATGTGAAAGACCTTCCCATATGCTCAGACGCTAACCCATGGAGGTATGCTGAGCACATGCCAATGACGACTGGTAAGATCGTCATTTCGGATAAGCTGGGTTCAGTTCTCCTAGAGGAGGTAGAATTCTGGCCCAGCAAGGCATCATATCCGGACTGCTATGTCCGGCTGAGAAAAGAACCAGCTTCAAGGGAGGAGACAGAGCCGAAAGAGGTCATTATTATGGACCATACTAAGGCTCAAGCCCTACTTTCATCCTCGATGAAAGAGAGGGGCTTCTCGAATTCGAAGGTAGCAGCATTGAGCAAGAAGCTCCCTTCTTTTGTGTCCTCTTCTGATAGAGCCTTCCCCTTTTTACAAAAAGGGTTTGCGGCTGTCCTAAAGGCAATCGAGGCCGGCAAGCCTTGCCCCTCCCTGGAGGAGTGTAAACCCTTGTCGCTGGCTCTGCCTATGGACCACAAGGACTGGAAGGATGTCCATCTGACATTCTCAGTGGGAAAGTTGGAGGCTGATATTGCCGGACGGCAATTCGGCGAGGACCTCCCCAAGTTGTCCGAATTTCTTTTACGAAGAGAGTTCGAGACAAAAGAAAGACTGGCTGCCTCAATGTCTCATCAGACTACTCTTGAGACGATGGCAAGTGACCCTAAGGTCCATGAAATGTTCATGGTTGTGGCTAAGTCTCACCTAGCCACAGTGACGAAGGACCTTTATGGCTTCGTCAAGGCAAGGAGAGCTTGCAGGGAGTTCGTGTTCACCGGGGCTTCGGTGAGACACGAGCCAAGGAAGTTAATATCCTCCAACATTTGGGGAAAAGACCTTTTCCCTACCGATGTGGTCAAAGAGGTTGTTGATAAGGCCGCCGTGGAGAATAGAAACCTTCTCCAGAAGTGGGGCCTGGCTATCAAAAGAAAATCTTCCCCGGATGAGGGTCCTCAACCTAAGAGGAAGAATATGAGGACTAGGCTACCATCTCGGCCAGCCAAGCCTTATAGACAGCAACAGCAACTGCAATTGCCTTTGCCTCCAGTGCCCCAGATGGTGGCACAAACCCCGACTACTTTTCAGTGGGTACCCCAGGCTGTGCCAGGTCAGTCAACCACATTCACCCCAACGTTCGAAGGACAGTCTTCTTCCTTTCGTGCAAAGCCTAGAGGAGCAGCCAGAGGCTCGTCTAGGCGCCCCTCAAGGGGAAGGGGATTCAGAGGTGGTCGTGGTCAAGGAGGCAAGACCTCAGGACGGCAGTCCAAGTGAAACGATACCGGTAGGAGGGAGACTAATGAAATTTTGGGATCGCTGGACCTTCGATCCCTGGGCCCAAAGCCTACTCAAGAATGGACTGGGTTGGAGCTGGTACAGCACTCCACCCCCATGCCTTCGGTTTTTCCAACACTCCACCCCCATTTTGGAGGAGTACGTTCAAGAACTGTTGGAGAAAAATGTGATCCGAAAGGTGAAGTCCATCAAATTCCAAGGGAGGCTGTTTTGTGTTCCCAAGAAAGACTCGGAAAAGCTCAGAGTCATTCTGGACTTGTCACCACTCAACAAGTTCATAGTGAATTGCAAATTCAAGATGCTAACACTGCAACACATAAGGACCTTACTGCCCAAGAGGGCATACTCAGTCTCTATAGACTTGTCAGACGCCTATTGGCACATCCCGATCAGCCGTCGACTCTCCCCCTACCTAGGGTTCAGGCTACAACGGAAACTGTACGCCTTCAGAGCCATGCCATTCGGGCTAAACATAGCCCCAAGGATTTTCACGAAGCTTGCGAGCGCAGCTCTCAAACAATTACGCCTAAAGGGAATTCAGGTAGTAGCCTACCTGGACGACTGGCTGGTGTGGGCAGCATCCGAGACCGAATGCTTACAAGCTTCCAGTCAGGTGATCCAGTTCCTAGAGTACCTAGGCTTCAAGATCAACAAAAAAAAGTCTCGACTTTCTCCATCCCAAAAGTTCCAGTGGCTGGGAATCCACTGGGACCTTTTGTCACACAGTTTCTCCATCCCAATGAAGAAAAGGAAGGAGATAGCGGGCTCTGTCAAGAGACTTCTAGATTCCAAATGGATATCAAGACGCGAACAGGAGAGGGTACTAGGCTCTCTCCAGTTTGCTTCAGTGACAGACCCAGTGCTAAGAACACAGCTAAAGGATGCAACCGGAGTTTGGAGAAGGTATGCATCAAACGCGCGAAGAGACCTGAGAAGACCAGTGCCGCCTCGGCTACGTACTCTTCTCAGACCTTGGTCCCAAGCCAGACATCTAAAGAAGTCGGTTCTTCTTCAGCCACCTCCCCCGTCGATGACGATTCACTCAGACGCCTCAAAGGAGGGATGGGGAGGTCACTCTCATCGGAAAAAAGTCCAGGGGACTTGGTCCAAGCTATTCAGGACCTTTCATATAAACTTTCTAGAAGCTATGGCAGTGCTCCTTACCTTAAAGAAAGTCTCCCCGCGTCACTCGATCCACATAAGATTGGTGACAGACAGCGAGGTGGTTGTGAGATGCTTGAATCGACAAGGGTCGAGGTCACCACCTCTCAACCAAGTGATGTTAGCCATTTTCCGATTGGCAGAAAAGAAGAAGTGGTACCTGTCGGCAGTTCACCTTCAAGGAGTCCGCAATGTGACAGCGGACGCTCTATCCAGGTTCACACCGATAGAGTCGGAATGGTCCTTAGACGCAGGATCATTTTCCTTCATTCTGAATCAAGTCCCAGAACTGCAAATAGACCTCTTTGCGACGAAAGACAACAAGAAGTTGCCCCTGTACGTGTCCCCGTACGAGGACCCCTTAGCGGAAGCAGTGGACGCAATGTCCCTCGACTGGAACAGGTGGTCCAGGATTTATCTGTTCCCTCCTCACAACCTTCTGTTGAGGGTCCTCAACAAACTGAGATCCTTCAAGGGGGTAGCGGCAATAGTGGCCCACAAGTGGGCGAACAGTATGTGGTTCCCCTTGGCGTTGGAACTACAGATGAAGTTCGTGCCGCTACCACATCCAGTTCTGACCCAGCGAGTCCAGAAGTCGACTGTCTGCGCTTCATTACAGAAAACCCAGACCCTGCAGCTCATGATTTTCTCGCCCTAGCGGTGAGAAAGCGTTTCGGGATTTCGAGAGCTAGCATAGACTTCCTAGAGGAATACAAGTGCAAATCGACTAGAAGGCAATATGAGTCATCTTGGAGAAAGTGGGTGGCCTTTGTAAAGGCAAAGAATCCGCAGGAGATCTCAACAGACTTCTGCTTATCTTTCTTCATCCACCTCCATGGCCAAGGATTGGCAGCTAACACGATTTCAGTATGTAAATCGGCTTTGATGAGACCCATTTTATTTGCCTTCCAGATCGACCTAGGTAACGAGATCTTTAATAAAGTTCCGAAAGCCTGCGCTAGGCTCAGACCTTCAGCACCTCCAAAGCCCATTTCATGGTCTTTAGACAAAGTTCTTCATTTCGCCTCCCTGTTGAGCAATGAAGAATGTGCGTTAAAGGATTTAACGCAAAAAGTTATTTTCCTATTTGCACTCGCGTCCGGGGCCAGGGTTAGTGAGATCGTAGCCCTCTCGAGAGAGGCAGGTCGTGTTCAGTTCCTGGATGGGGGGGAGCTGAACCTGTTTCCGGATCCTACGTTTCTCGCCAAGAATGAGTTACCCACCAACAGGTGGGGTCCCTGGAGAATCTGCCCTCTGAAAGAAGATGCATCTCTATGTCCAGTAGAATGCCTAAAGGTCTATCTTCGTAGAACTTCAGACTTCAAGGGTAGTCAACTATTCAGGGGAGAAACATCAGGCTCAAATTTATCTCTGAATCAACTCAGAGCGAAAATGACATATTTTATTCGCAGAGCGGATCCTGACAGTACACCCGCAGGTCACGATCCGAGGAAAGTTGCCTCATCCCTAAATTTCTTTAATTGTATGGATTTTGAACATCTCCGTTCATACACGGGCTGGAAATCTTCCAGGGTGTTCTTTCGCCACTATGCGAAGCAAGTAGAGGAACTTAAGAGATCTGTGGTAGCAGTGGGTCGTGTAGTTAACCCTACTGTTTAACTCTGCGAGGAACAGTGATCTTAATTGGGACGATTAAGTCCAGGGTGAGTGTGTAGGTACATACTGTACTACAAACTAAAATGAGGGCACCAAGTGCCCATACAGACTGTTCCTTCCTTCAAAGGTGAACCTCGCATAAGTTCAGACATGTGTGCCAAGCGTTTCTAACGCTAATGTGATTGATTTGTAATACAGATTTTTTATGACTTGATACCTTGGTATCTCATTAAAGTGGTGTTTAATGGTTTTTCTTTCAGATAAACAAGTTCTGTTTACTATCATACTTATGCTTAAAGTTTTGGGTTATCCCCTTTTATATAAATATATATATTTGTTGTTAACCTGTCTGTTTATTATCTGTCAATAAACTTGTTCTTGAGAACCTTGCGTCTCTTTCACCTGTGTCAATTTATTGGTATAATTGAGCATTTAAATTCTATGTATCTTATCTGGGATAATTCTGATAGAATTGTTCTGTTTTGCAAGCTATGTTGCATTGGTTTATGTAAGTCCCCTAATGGGAGGACTCCGTCCCATAAAGGGACGAGGGCGGTTTTATTAGTTTCTTCCTATGCGGATATAAACCTTTGTCCAATACAAGTATTGTGCGGATGACTGGTCAATATATTGACGCAGTAGTTCTATACAAACTATGCTTTACCTAATATAGGGCGAGGCCACTATATTAGCTTGCCTGAGATTCATACATAGATATATGTACTCTTCGAGACTTTCCAGAGTCTAGTAGGACTCTTCCCTGTAGGGGGCAGGAAGCTCTAACATAGTTTATAGTTAGTTGAAAAGATGTATAACGGTAACATCTTAGGTCTCTAGGTCTAGTCGACCGGGAATAAATATCTCCGGGGAGTACGGCACGTTCTGAGAATCCACAGATACAGTAATGCTCTGGTACACTTCCATCAGGACGACATGGCTTGAGCCCAAAAAACGGATTTTGAGCGAAGCGAAAAATCTATTTTTGGGTGAGATAGCCATGTCGTCCTGATGGACCCGCCCTTGCCTTTCTAAGAAAGGACTGTAGGACCCCTCCCTACATACAGTATCTGTAGCACCTCGTGTACGCTACAAGGAATACAGATGGCGCCAGGATTGGCGCCAGGCACGCATACGAATCGGGGGATTGGGAGGCCTTGGGAGCGGCTCCCCCCTTTTTCTTCCCGAATTCGTATCTCGTCAATCTCCCTCTTACGAGACGAATCTCTATTTAGGTAGTAGATTGCCATGTGACGTGTCTAGAATACGTCCTCTGATATGTCGCGATATCCCTTTCACGAGGGATACTCGCTCCAGGAGTTAGAATTCTGGTACCTTAAGGTAAATTCTCTGGGAATATCGCCGTAGTTGTAATATACCCTAGGAAGCTACCCTATAGGAACTTCCATCAGGACGACATGGCTATCTCACCCAAAAATAGATTTTTCGCTTCGCTCAAAATCCGTTATATATATATGTATGTATACATATATGTATATATATATATATATATATATATATATATATATATATATATATAATATATATATATATATATATATGTGTGTGTGTGTATATATATATACATATACATATTATCGCTTTATAAAGTTTGAAATCAACATATATCACAGTACAGTATCTACAAAATTTGTCAAAAATTCTTCATTCATATTGTGATAACTTTTTTCTTTAGAGTATGTGCTGAAAATGTGTACTTTATACACAATAAAAAGAACGTATTAATACTTAATAATCAAAAGCACATCGAAAGTATTTATACTGAAAAATTTCTAATAAATAGTAACAATCTCTCTAATAAGCAAGAATTACATGACAAAACACCAAGTACCATAACTCCTAAAAGAGAACGCTAATGACCTCTTCCGAGAAGAATTGTTTGCCGATCTCAGCGTTGTTAGGTGTATGAGGGCAGAGGATATTGTGGAAAGAATAAGCCAGTAAAGATTATGGGCAAAATAAGCCCCACCCTCTAATGACGTCATAGCCAATAACGTTTGTCTATGTGTATGAGGGCAGAGGATATTGTGGAAAGAATAAGCCAGTAAAGATTATGGGCAAAATAAGCCCCACCCTCTAATGACGTCATAGCCAATAACGTTTGTCTATGTGTATGAGGGCAGAGGATATTGTGGAAAGAATAAGCCAGTAAAGATTATGGGCAAAATAAGCCCCACCCTCTAATGACGTCATAGTCAATAACGTTTGTCTATGTGTATGAGGGCAGAGGATATTGTGTAAAGAATAGGCCAGTAAAGATTATGGGCAAAATAAGCCCCACCCTCTAATGACGTCATAGCCAATAACGTTTGTCTATGTGTATGAGGGCAGAGGATATTGTGGAAAGAATAGGCCAGTAAAGATTATGGGCAAAATAAGCCCCACCCTCTAATGACGTCATAGCCAATAACGTTTGTCTACCACGTTAGCAGTGGTGGTCACAACATTACTTTACAAATGACAAATTATAATAATTCATAATCACTTTAAGGGGATGTGTGTGACCGCTGTTAATGCGGGAGACAACATAATTGGCTTTAACGTCATCAAGAGGTGGAGCTTATATCACCCGGAACCTCTGAAGCACCTATGAGTAAAGGAAAATAAGCCGTGACCAAAAAGTAGTACCCTCTGGCAAGCAAAGTATACAATTACTCTCTAGCGGTAGTATCTCAACGGGTGGCTGAAATGACTCTCAAAAGAGAACATTAATGACAATGAGCAACCAAAAACAAAAGCGTAACTGCTAATTATGAGACGGAACGTGCTTCTCTTTTCTACAATACACCAGAGAATATAACAACCAAGACTCTTAACTACACCTTAGAAAAGTGATTTACTTTCCTGAACTCTTGTTGACAGATCATCCCAGCCAAGGTGAAATTTATTACGCATGGATGATTTTAATATACCTCTCATATTTCTGATTGTATTCTCTATTTTTCTTTGTTAATGCTACCTTGCCATCATTCAATACAACTATAATACGACAGAGCTGAAATAGGATAAAGAACTAATGCACAATTTCCTAACAGCTGCAGCTTTTGCAAGGCGGCTGTCACTCAATTTGTAGAGATGTCACGTTTACTTCAGTAATGTAAACAACTCCCCCACCCCACCCACCAGACTTCATCGATATACCTACACCCTCACAAGCAAGAGTACTTATTAGCTATCTTAAATCACTAAAAAGTACGTCAAGAAAATGTCCTCTTTCCCCAACCAATTCACCGTCTCGTTTCCTTTCAGTTTCCTAACACAATTTTCACTTTTCGGGAAAGGATGATCACTCGAGCAAGTCAGTTTGGATTCAGTTAATAAGATATGCCACATATTTCATATCGGATTTAGGAGGCATTTTAGCCTTTTTCTTATAATCAGTTCCATTACCTCAGCCAACAATGTTAGATGTAGGTTATGTTTTCGCCCATGTTTGTCTGTGAACAAATCCCTGGCCAAAATTTTACTCATAGGATAGTGAAACTTTCAAGGATTAATTATGTTAACACGTGGAAGTGATTCAATTTTGAAATTCTTAGGTAAAAAGTCAAGGTCAAGGTCGAGCAAAAATTCAACAGAATTCACCCTAACCTTTACCCCAAGTTCGCACATGGTTGCCACAAAGGCTTCAAATACGCCTACGTTTTCAATTATTTCTCGGAAAGGCAAGCTGGTTTTGGGAGGCCTGCACTCTGAGGAGTGCTTTTCTAGTAAAGTCTGTTTTCATATTATTAGAATCAGGACTTTTTACCATGAGAATCTATGGCACCAATTTCATATGGGCTTTAGGTCTTTTCACCATACGACACTATTCCATGCAACTTTTTCATATAGGTTGGCGAAGCCTTATACCACAAGAAACTGCAGTATATAAGCTTTCAATATTACCAGTTTTAATAATTCTGTACAGCTTGAAACTGTGCCATCATCTTCCTATTAATTCCTATATTACCTCCTCCTGAAAAATTCTTCCCTTTGTGATTCCTCGGTTCCAGATGTCCTATTACCATGAGAATAAAAAACAGCGTTTTTAGAATTTTAATATCTTTAGGAGATTTATTTTACCATAAAAAGCATTGCCACCATAACCATACATTAGTTTCAAAGCTTTAAACCTTGATAAACTATTCCAAAACTTTCATTACAAGTATTTTACTGCATTGTAATTGTTCAGTGGCCACTTTCTTCTTGGTAAGGGCAGAAGAAACTCTTAGCTATGGTAGGCAGCTCTTCTAGGAGAACACTCCAAAATAAAACCATTGTTCTCTAGTCTTGGATAGTGCCATAGCTTTTGTACCATGGTCTTCCACTGTCTTGGGTTAGAGTTCTCTTGCTTGAGGGTACACGCGGGCACACTATTCCATCCTATTTTTCTTCCTCGTGTCTTGTTAAAGTTTTTATAGTTTATATGGGATATATTTATTTTAATGTTACTGTTCTTTTTACTATTCATGAATTATCTTATGAAGAGAGACTATGCTACCACTTTTGTTTCATTGGATTCTTTTACTATAGAAATTATTACCATCTGCATATTTACAGGATGCGGTTTTGTCGTGAGAATCCATGTCATCATTGCACTAACGGCTCCAGGATATTTCAGGAAAAAACCAGGTTACCATTTTTATATAGATGGTTTCAGGAGGGTTTCTCACTTCAAGGATCTAAGATACCATGTCTCTATCAATGGTTTAAAGAGGCTTTCTTATTATGAGAAACCATCCTATCATTTCCATATCGATTTTAGACGGTCTTGTCAATAAGAGAAACCATCCTATCATTCCCATATCGATTTTAGACGGTCTTATCAATAAGAGAAACCACCCTATCATTCCCATATCGATTTTAGACGGTCTTATCAATAAGAGAAACCACCCTATCATTCCCATATCGATTTTAGACGGTCTTATCAATAAGAAAAACCATCCTATCATTCCCATATCGATTTTAGACGGTCTTATCAATAAGAGAAACCACCCTATCATTCCCATATCGATTTTAGACGGTCTTATCAATAAGAAAAACCATCCTATCATTCCCATATCGATTTTAGACGGTCTTATCAATAAGAAAAACCATCCTATCATTCCCATATCGATTTTAGACGGTCTTATCAATAAGAGAAACCATCCTATCATTCCCATATCGATTTTAGACGGTCTTATCAATAAGAGAAACCACCCTATCATTCCCATATCGATTTTAGACGGTCTTGTCAATAAGAGAAACCACCCTATCATTCCCATATCGATTTTAGACGGTCTTGTCAATAAGAGAAACCATCCTATCATTCCCATATCGATTTTAGACGGTCTTGTCAATAAGAGAAACCATCCTATCATTCCCATATCGATTTTAGACAGGCTTATTAAAAAAAAAAAATCCTATCATTCTCATATCGGTTTTAGACGGTCTTATCAATAAGAAAAACCATGCTATCATTCCCATATCGATTTTAGACGGTCTTGTCAATAAGAGAAACCATCCTATCATTCCCATATCGATTATAGACAGGCTTATTAATAAAAAAAAAAAATCCTATCATTCTCATATCGGTTTTAGACGGTCTTATCAATAAGAAAAACCACCCTATCATTCCCATATCGATTTTAGACGGTCTTGTCAATAAGAGAAACCACCCTATCATTCCCATATCGATTTTAGACAGGCTTATTAATAAAAAAAAATCCTATCATTCTCATATCGGTTTTAGACGGTCTTATCAATAAGAAAAACCATGCTATCATTCCCATATCGATTTTAGACGGTCTTGTCAATAAGAGAAACCATCCTATCATTCCCATATCGATTTTAGACAGGCTTATTAATAAAAAAAAATCCTATCATTCTCATATCGGTTTTAGACGGTCTTATCAATAAGAAAAACCATGCTATCATTCCCATATCGATTTTAGACGGTCTTGTCAATAAGAGAAACCACCCTATCATTCCCATATCGATTTTAGACAGGCTTATTAATAAAAAAAAAAAATCCTATCATTCTCATATCGGTTTTAGACGGTCATATCAATAAGAAAAACCACCCTATCATTCCCATATCGATTTTAGACGGTCTTGTCAATACGAGAAACCATCCTATCATTCCCATATCGATTTTAGACAGGCTTATTAATAAAAAAAAAACATCCTATCATTCTCATATCGGTTTTAGACGGTCTTGTCAATAAGAGAAACCATGCTATCATTCCCATATCGATTTTAGACGGTCTTATCAATAAGAAAAACCCTCCTATCATTCCCATATCGATTTTAGACGGTCTTGTCAATAAGAGAAACCATCCTATCATTCCCATATCGATTTTAGACGGTCTTATCAATAAGAAAAACCCTCCTATCATTCCCATATCGATTTTAGACGGTCTTGTCAATAAGAGAAACCATCCTATCATTCCCATATCGATTTTAGACGGTCTTGTCAATAAGAGAAACCACCCTATCATTCCCATATCGATTTTAGACAGGCTTATTAATAAAAAAAAATCCTATCATTCTCATATCGGTTTTAGACGGTCTTATCAATAAGAAAAACCATGCTATCATTCCCATATCGATTTTAGACGGTCTTGTCAATAAGAGAAACCATCCTATCATTCCCATATCGATTTTAGACAGGCTTATTAATAAAAAAAAAAATCCTATCATTCTCATATCGGTTTTAGACGGTCTTATCAATAAGAAAAACCACCCTATCATTCCCATATCGATTTTAGACGGTCTTGTCAATAAGAGAAACCACCCTATCATTCCCATATCGATTTTAGACAGGCTTATTAATAAAAAAAAAAAATCCTATCATTCTCATATCGGTTTTAGACGGTCATATCAATAAGAAAAACCACCCTATCATTCCCATATCGATTTTAGACGGTCTTGTCAATACGAGAAACCATCCTATCATTCCCATATCGATTTTAGACAGGCTTATTAATAAAAAAAAAAACATCCTATCATTCTCATATCGGTTTTAGACGGTCTTGTCAATAAGAGAAACCACCCTATCATTCCCATATCGATTTTAGACGGTCTTATCAATAAGAAAAACCCTCCTATCATTCCCATATCGATTTTAGACGGTCTTGTCAATAAGAGAAACCATCCTATCATTCCCATATCGATTTTAGACGGTCTTGTCAATAAGAGAAACCACCCTATCATTCCCATATCGATTTTAGACAGGCTTATTAATAAAAAAAAATCCTATCATTCTCATATCGGTTTTAGACGGTCTTATCAATAAGAAAAACCATGCTATCATTCCCATATCGATTTTAGACGGTCTTGTCAATAAGAGAAACCATCCTATCATTCCCATATCGATTTTAGACAGGCTTATTAATAAAAAAAAAAAATCCTATCATTCTCATATCGGTTTTAGACGGTCTTATCAATAAGAAAAACCACCCTATCATTCCCATATCGATTTTAGACGGTCTTGTCAATAAGAGAAACCACCCTATCATTCCCATATCGATTTTAGACAGGCTTATTAATAAAAAAAAAAAATCCTATCATTCTCATATCGGTTTTAGACGGTCATATCTATAAGAAAAACCACCCTATCATTCCCATATCGATTTTAGACGGTCTTGTCAATACGAGAAACCATCCTATCATTCCCATATCGATTTTAGACAGGCTTATTAATAAAAAAAAAACATCCTATCATTCTCATATCGGTTTTAGACGGTCTTGTCAATAAGAGAAACCACCCTATCATTCCCATATCGATTTTAGACGGTCTTATCAATAAGAAAAACCCTCCTATCATTCCCATATCGATTTTAGACGGTCTTGTCAATAAGAGAAACCACCCTATCATTCCCATATCGATTTTAGACGGTCTTATCAATAAGAAAAACCCTCCTATCATTCCCATATCGATTTTAGACGGTCTTGTCAATAAGAGAAACCATCCTATCATTCCCATATCGATTTTAGACAGGCTTATTAATAAAAAAAAAAAAATAAACATCCTATCATTCTCATATCGGTTTTAGACGGTCTCGTCAATAAGAAAGCCCATGCTATCATTCCCATATCGAATTTTGACGGTCTCATAAAAAAAAAGAGAACCCGTGCTATCATTCCCGTGTCGACTTTTAGACAGTCTTATCAATAAGAGAACCCATGCTATCATTCCCGTATCGACTTTTAGACAGTCTTATCAATAAGAGAAACCATGCTATCATTCCCATATCGATTTTAGACGGTCTCATCAATAAGAGAACCCATGCTATCACTCCCGTATCGACTTTTAGACAGTCTTATCAATAAGAGAAACCATGCTATCATTCCTATATCGATTTTAGACGGTCTCATCAATAAGAGAAACCATGCTATCAGTCCCATATCGATTTTAGACGGTCTCATCAATAAGAGAACCCATGCTATCACTCCCGTATCGACTTTTAGACAGTCTTATCAATAAGAGAAACCATGCTATCATTCCCATATCGATTTTAGACGGTCTCATCAATAAGAGAACCCATGCTATCACTCCCGTATCGACTTTTAGACAGTCTTATCAATAAGAGAAACCATGCTATCATTCCTATATCGATTTTAGACGGTCTTATCAATAAAAGAAACCATGCTATAATTCCAGTATCGATTTTAGCCGGTCTTATCAATACGAAAAACTATCCTATCCTCACAATATTTTAAACGGTCTCATCAATAAGAGAAACCATACTACCATCCCCATATTGATTCCAGACGGTCTTATCAATAAGAGAAACCATACTATCCTTCCCATATTGATTCCAGACGGTCTTATCAATGAAAGAAACCCCACTATCATTCCCATATTGATTCCAGTCGGTCTTATCAATAAGTAAAACCATACTATCATTCCCATAATGATTCCAGACGGTCTTTATCAATAAGAGAAACCATACTATCATTCCCATATTGATTTCAGACGGTCTTATCAATAGGAGAAACCATACTATCATTCCCAAAATGATTCCAGACGGTCTTATCAATAAAAGAAACCATACTATCATTAGCATATTGATTCCAGACGGTCTTATCAATAAGAGAAACTATGCTATCAGCCCATATCAGTTTAAGGTTTGATCTTGAGACCCCATTCTACCATTTACATATCCTCGGTTTTGTGAAGCTTTTGCAGTATAGTAAATTATGTTACCATTTCTATTAAACGTTTTAGGCCTCGAACAAACATTCGAAAAATATACTTGCCTCTTATTGCTTTGATGGGACCTTTATCTTTCGATACTATGCCCATGTACTAGGCCTCAAACTAACGTTAGAAAAATACACATGCATTTTATTGATTTGATGGGAGCTTCATCTTTCGATAATATGCCCAAGAAATAGACCTCGAACAAATGTTTGAAAAATACACTTGCATTTTATTGCTTTGATGGGAGCTTCATCTTTCGATACTATTCCCATGTACTAGGCCTCAAACTAACGTTCGAAAAATATACTTGCATTTTATTGCTTTGATGGGAGCTTCATCTTTCGATACCATGCACCCCTGTACTAGGTCTCAGACAAAAGTTCGAAAAATACACCTTCATTTTATTGATTTGATAGGACCTTTTTTAACTTAATATCTTGCACCCATGTTATATGCCTAGAACAAACGTTCGAAATATAGCTATAGTATTACTATTATCATTATTATTACTAGGTAAGCTACAACCCTAGTTGAAAAAGCAGGATGGTGGGAGCTTCTTATCTCAATACCATGCACCCAGGTTCTAGGCCGCGAACAAACGTACGAAAGATGTCCCAGGAAGAATTTTTCTTTTCTATGTACACGCGGGAGATCCCCCCCCCCCAAAAAAAAAAAAAAAAAAAAAAAACGCCAAGAACATCAGCCGGCGGGAAAGAACACTCAACAGGTGAGGAACAGCAGCTCGCTCACCTTTAACGGTGTCATCAATATTTCGAACAGGTCTAAACGCCTCCTCCACCTCCTCCTCCATTGCACAAATTCTCTCTCTCTCTCTCTCTCTCTCTCTCTCTCTCTCTCTCTCTCTCTCTCTCTCTCTCTCTCTCTCTCTCTCTCTCTCTCTCTCTCATGTGTGAATTGAGTTTCTATACCACCCTTCTCCCTCGCTTTCTCTGCTTCAATTACTGTATATGCATACCATACACAGATTAAATTTATCCAGCTCTTGCATTCACAAAAGGGGTCCTTTTAAATGGTCATACGTAAACTGAGAGCCTGTTCCTTCCCATCTATTTCTCTCTCTCCCTCTGGTTGAATTAGTTTAT